>NW_020664417.1:80315187-80365255 GCF_002925995.2 Terrapene triunguis
CCCCCACATATATCCCAGGCTTCCAGATAAATAAATTGGCAGGCAATCCATTTTTCTATTTTAAATAACAATTAGAACTATTCATCCTTCCCTATTTTCTCCTCTGTGATTTCCAGCAGCGGGTCAGCAGCTAAGGTCATAACATGGGGCTTGTTGGCTGTCACAGGAGCTTGATGCCAAGCTGTGTTAGATACTCATCTAGTGTTAGCATCTGTTTGCTTGGCAAGCTCCAAAGGCAGTTGAGCTGACAGCTCTGAATTTGCCTCTGGGTCTGTCACAAGATGATATGGCTGTTGGACTTTGGGGAGTGCCTGATACTGCTTTGATGAGTATCCGACACATCGCAAGACATTACATCCTTCCTTAACAGCTTCTGAAATCAATAGTTGTGATCTTTCAGAATAATCCAGGTGGTGTGGTTAGCTGTTTTGAGAAAATTAAAAACAAAGCAAAAAAATATATATATATATATAAATAAATAAGGATAACTAATTAACTCCCATTGCTTAAATCAAATTGCCTTCATGTTGATCCAGTTTACGTAATATGACCTGAAGACCTCATAACAGGGCATGAATATCAGTAGAATACCAAGAGGCAAGGAAGTCTGTTTCAGTAAATAGGCTGATATGAGAATGAACAGTGCTTGTGTTTTTCAAAGTGTCATTACCAAACACAGACAGGCTGTTTATAGAATTGATGCACTGGCCTGATACATCATTGCCATGTAGTGATTTACACAAATGTAAACAAAGTGCCAATGAGTGCATCCAGCACAAAAATAATAATTTGGTAGTGACTTACATCCATTTTACACTAATGTATGAGCTCAATCCTACAAGGTACTCAGAGCACTGTGAGCTAATCCAACGAACTGCTTAAGCTTTTGCTTAACTTTTAGTATGTAAGTCACCCAACTGACCTTGAAGGGACCACTCATGCTTAATGTTAAGCATCTGCTTAAGTGCTTTGCTGCATCAAGGGTAGATGCTCAGCACCTTGGTGGATTGAGCCCTGTACCAGGTACAAAGCAATGATGAACCTGACTCGTTGTATCTGAATACAATACATTCCTTTAATTAGTGATAACTAACAATTCAAAGAACATGCTAATTCAAATACAATGCATCAATCCTAGCCTGTGTTTGTGTTTTGTAATGAAACGTCAAAAACTATATATAGCCTCAGAAATACACATCACATTTTGTATTAGTCCCAGTGGACAGCAATCAACTAGTGTTACTAAATCAGAACACAATGCAAATGCAAACAGTACAATGCAGGACACAGTCTAAAATAGCAGCAGCATTGTTGGCTGGTGGGGCAGGTTGTGATTTCACCTGGCCTCTTGCACTAGAAGAGGGGTGGGCAAACTATGGCCTGGGGGCCGCATCCAGCCCTTGAGCTTCCACAGGCCAGTGGGGTCTGCCCCGCTCCAGTGCTCCAGCCGGGGAGTGGGATAGGGGATTTGCCCTGCTCTGTGCGGCTCCCAGAAGAAGCGGCATGTCCCCCCTTCGGCTCCTACACATAGGGGCAGCCCCAAGTGCTGCCCCTGCAGCTCCCATTGGCCAAGAACCGCGGCCAGTGGGAGCTGCAGGGGCGGTGCCTGCGGACAGGGCAGCGTGCAGAGCCTGGCTGCACCTCCACATAGGAGCTGGAGGGGAGACATGCCACTGATTCTGGGAGCTGCTTGAGGTAAGCGCTGCCTGGAGCTTGCACCTCTGACCCCCTGCCATGTCCCAACCCCCTGCCCCAGCCCTGATCCCCCTCCCAGCCTCCGATCCCCTCTGTCCCAGCCTGGAGCAACCTCCTGCACCCCTAACGCTTCATCCCCAGCCCCACCCCAGAGCCTGCACCCCTATCTGAAGCCCTCCCCCCCCCGCACCTCAACCCCCTGCCCCAGCCCGAAGCCCCCTCTCACACCCTGAACTCCTCATTTCTGGCCCCATCCCAGAGCCTGCACCCCCAGCCAGAGTCCTCACCCCCTCCCGCATCCCAACACCCAATTTCGTGAGCATTCATGGCCTGCCATACAATTTCCATACCCAGATGTGGCCCTCAGGCCAAAAAGTTTGCCCACCCCTGCACTAGAATCTAGCAGCATACAGGTATGCTACTGCCCTGTTAACTCAGCCTTGCAGAAGACTGTTTCCAGCCAAACAATAGCAGCAGCAACGGTGGGAAGCCACACCAATAACATTTAGACATCTAACCCCTGATCTGTATGTGCAATCAGGTAGTTAGATGTACAAGTGCTCTTTTATGCATCCTCGATGATTTGACCTGCAATCAATACTGGGTTTTAAAAAACTTGGCCCATAATGACTAGTGCATTCCCCACAGTACAGAGTAGCGTTGTTGCAATATGGTAGCTTGAGTGGTCCAAAATACTACAGTGCTAGAAACTAGTTTGAGCACTAACTCCATTATATCACAATGCAAACCTAAATTTCTGATATCTAGTTTGGTATGTGCATGACGTTTGGATTGTATCCCAAACCCAGAATGTAATGGAAAGGGACTGGCAGCTGATGAAGGAGGATTTCTCCTTCACTGGAGGCTGAACCTTCAAGAATCATCTTGCCCTCTTCCCATCCCATGAGTAATAGGTCACTGATTTTTAAATGCAACTCCCCACTGAAACCAGTGAGGGGAGGGACTCACTATTTGCATTACAGTTGATCTAGAATTCTATCCCCTGGATTCTACTGTACAAACACAGTGATAGATAGTCCGTGACTCAGAGAGACAAGACAGAAAAATGATGGAAGAAATGATATACAGACGGGGAACTCAGGCACACAGATTATTTGCTCAAAATCACACAGGAATTCTGCAGCAGAGACAGGAATTGAACCCAATTTTCCTAAATCCTTTTAGCCACAAGACCACCCTTCCTCTTTATAACAATCACTTAAAACCAATAGCATGATATAGCACCATCAGAACTTCTGAAACACATTATCTGTTTTTTTTAAAAAGCTGACTCTGGAATCTCTAAAAATAGAATCACTGGTTTAGAATATAGCCTCCTTCTTCATTAAGGTAGTAACCTCCCCAACAGAGAAAACTGTAGCTGCTTCCATTGTCCTAGGAAGGCAGAAGCTCTTTCATTTTAACTGCCCCAGGGAAGTAATCCTGCCCTTAGAGAATCAAGGAGAAATCCTTGTCAGGTGTAAGCAGAGGGATAAGTAAATCAACACATTGGGCTAAACTGTGAATGCACTGCACTGCGACTCACACAAAGGCCAGGTGCAGGGCAGGGAAACACAAGTTCTCTCTTTCTCAAAGTCAGCCCATATCTGTCTTCAGGCTCCCTGCAGGGAGACTATCTGCCTTTAGAAAAAAGAACAGGAGTACTTGTGACTAACAAATTTCCTTTCCTCTGTACAGTGTTGTTGTAGACCTGCTGGTGCCAGGATTTGAGAGAGACAAGGTGGGCGAGGTGATATCTTTTATTGGACCAACTTCTGTTGGCGACAGAGTCAAGCTTTCGAGCTTACACAGAGCTCTTCTTCAGGTCACTTGCCTCTGGTATTTGCATTGAAGACCAGGCAGGCCCTGCAGTCCTTCACCAGTCTCTTAATCCCTGAAGAGCTCTGGAAGGTGGGAACACACTGCTGTGCACTTGGCTGATCTGCCCATGCTGTGTGGAAGAGGTAAGATTTTGGGGGCACAGTCTGGCTCTGAGAAATAGGCCAAAGTCTGAGGTCCTAACTGTACATGGTTCGCATGGTGAAGCTGAAGCAGACAATACAACTGGGCTCCTCCTATTTAATTTGCACAGAGATCTGAGCCGATTCTAATGGACAGCACATTTTCACCTGCTCATTGTTTGAACCTCATCCTCCTGCTCGTTCCAGGTGCACCACATTTCTAGCTGGGGATTGCTCTGTCATGAAAATCCTACTCCCAGGAGTTCCTAAAAAGGGCATTTTTTTTTCAGAGAGCAGATGAATGAGAAACATTATAGTAGAAGCCCATCACGTGAAAAAGAAATGTATTATACTAACGCTGAGTTTACACAAAGGTCCCTTTGATATGCTACAGTGCCTGGTGAGTTGGAACCTGACAGTTACACAGATTCACCACCAAAACACGTGTTTTTTTTTTAAACGGGCAATATTTAGTAAAGGAAAACAAGACATTACAAACCACACTGAAAATCTCACATTTTTCTGTATGTCTCTTGAATAACCAACATGATCTAGAAGCCAGCTGGCAAAATAATGAAGACAAGAGGGCCAGTAAAATTATGCTGAACATAAGAGGAACTACTTTGTACTAATTAGAAACAATATGCAGTTTCATGACACTTTATAGACTTCAATTATCATACTCTGCAGGAAGGAGCTCTCAAACATCTGTATAATGATTATTATCCACTGGGATGCCGTTTACAGTGCAAAGTATTAAAAACAGGGCCAAAAATCAATTATCTCTGTAAATGAGCATATTGTTCATCTAAGAGATTTATTGGAAATTGCCTTAAAAAAAGAGACAAACTGTTTTAACAATGAAAAATAAGCAAAAAAATACATCTGATTTGCACAAAAATAAGCTTCAATATCATTTTAAAGACAATTTATTTATAAAATGCATGTACAAAGGAGTATTATTAGATTCATGACAAACAAGTCATGAATCAGAGTCAAGTTGAAGATGTATTTATTTTTTAAAAATTTTAGGGCAGAGGAGAATCCTGAAAACATTTCCCCGTTGAAGCCGTGAAATTATTCACATGGGTTACATATGTCCTTGAGTGTTTGTAGAATCAGAGCCTTAATTATTACATTTTATTATTTTATTGAAATAAAAAAATTAATGCATTAACATTAATACATATATATGAAAATGATGGCAGATGTACAAGTCATTCAGTAGTTAAAGGCATCATATCAATCATCAATATTTAACAAATCTGCCATTGAGAATTTTATCGATGAGAATTCCATCAATCGATGAATTAAATATATTGATCATTATTCCCTGGAATTAAAGGAAAACATACATTACCAATACCATATTAGTACAATACAATAAACCTCACTATTATGAAAACAGGACTGGAGTATAAATGTTTTTTTTTCCCCTCAGTAGTTGATCTTAATAGAAAGTTGTAGTGTTCGATCTTCACAATGCAGGATATATAATGGGACATGGGTGACAGTGTCTTCTGAGGACTGCGGTGAGGGTGAGGTTCAGTCCAGGTCAGACAGAGGTAATGCTCGAAAGTATGGTGAAGCAACTAGAAGATGTGATAGGCATTACATCAGCACCCTTACATGAGAGAGTGCAACTGCCATTAGTTTGCTGTTTGAAGGTAGCAGTCATGACCAAGAATCTCTTTCCATACATATAGAAAGATGCTGACTTTGTTTTACTTGACTTTTGTCACCGTAAGCATAGATTAATGTGTTACATGCATATGGCTACACCTTGAGAGCACTCTGAAACTGGTGCAGATCACAATAGCTTTCTTGGCAAGTGGAGTTTCATGCCAAGAGCACATGACACTCAGGAATTGCAAGGAACTGTCTGACTGCCTGGGGAGGGAGGAATCCAGCCCTAAGTGGTTTGGGAATCAGGCTGAGACGCCAACTCCCTCTCTGCACCATACTTACTCAGTTGCGATCAGAGGAGGTTCTCCAGCTGGAATTCCCCTGTTATCAAAAAGAAGAAGCTGCTGATCCCTCTGTGAATTTCCCTCACCTATAGCATGTGCTACCTCCTAGGTCCACCAAAGCCTACCCTTGTTATCCTTCTAGCCATACTTCAAAACCCAACTTTCCTCTTAGGGCAGTTGGAGCGAGAACTGTCGTGGGGGGGGGGGGGGGCTGGCAGGGTTACTATGAGATGTTTAGAAATTAGTGTTTTTCTACTGTGCGTATAGATGGGCATTTCTTAATTTTAGTGTGTGTGTGTGTGCATGCGGGGGGGGAGATCTATTGTTTGCTGCTGTAAATTGTTGACTAAGTTATGGGAGGGTGCCCAGCACATAGCATGGGAGTTTCCTGGTCATTTATAAATAAAATACAGAGGATAGTTTCACACCCATAGCCATCTGCTTTGCAATGGGATGTCAAAGCCCAGCTGTGAGGCTGATATCACTAAGATTCTGGACCAGGGAACAGCACAATATGCTTAATGCCATGTGCTCCATGGCAAAAAAAACAAAACAAAACAAATCCTGGAGAGAGAGAGAGAGAGAGAGAGAGGATTTTACCCAAAGATCAAGAGCAGCCTTTGCAGCTGCCTGATGCAGGAAGTCTGGTGTGGTACTTCCTTGGGACAGTAGTTCAAGAATCTATGTTCAGCTACAACTCCTCCTGATTTAAGTCGAAACAGCAGGTGACCATCCTGCCCATTGCTCAGGATAACAAAGCTTGGAATGCCTCTAACAGGTTACCTGGGGACTACTACTGCTATAGATAGATCTGCTAAATGAAAAGAAAGAAGACAATTATGCTGCCCTACATCACTGTAAAACTCTTGTTCTCATTCACATTAGTGACAGATCAGCAGAGAATATTATCAATAATTTTCTGCTGGCGTAAGACTCATTCCTGCTCTCACTGAACTAAATAGAACAAGACTCCCACTGATTTCAGTGGTATTCACCATCAGCAGTTGTTAGCACAGAATTATGAGCATAAACCATATGGACTAGTTGATTCAAATACTTCATCTTCATTCATCAAAACACCATGCACCAAATGAACGTAGACAGAGAACTGATCCCAGTCCAAAGGTCATGCTGAACTTACAAATTAGAGTGTCTGCTGACACACGTTACCATCATCATCAGCATAACACTGGTGTTGCCTCCTATCAGTCTGATGGTCATTATCGTAAAGGGAAAACTGAGAGCAACCCTGCAGTAACCTCTAGGGAAATCTAGTACCTTTTAGAGACTGAATGCCTCGGACAGAAAACCCTCCCCGCTAAGTGTAATACGAAATAGGTCATAAAAATGATTTCTCATGTCAGGCTACATGTTTGTTTGCTGAAAGCCCAGCCTTTAAAAAGAGAAATGTTAAAATCAACTTGTGATTTCACTGCAGCTCTAGTGAAAAGCTCTTGAAACACTTTATGTACTGTACAGGGCAAAAACCAGTGACAAGGATTCTGAATTTAACTATATGAATGGTAATCCATACACACTTAATTGCATAGTAGTAACACAACCGCTTTCATTACTGTTTATAGCTTCAGATACCCATTAGCACAATCCCCAAGGTTCCTTGTGAATAATTAGATTAGGAAAGGGGTAGCTCTGATGAAACACAGTAGGATGTGATGCTTATGAAACAGCACATCTTGAATCCAGATGCTGACATGCCAACATCATGAAAAGCTAATTTACACATCCAAATTAATACCATCATGATGATAATATAAAAGGAAGATATGCATATAAAATGAGCTGTGGAAAATAACGACAAAGAAGAATTGAGCGACAGAGGCTATACAAATACACATTTTTGAATTTTTAAACCTACGTGGTAGGTGTAAATAGACTAAATGCCATATTCATGGGGATAGTTCTTCTTATCCAGTCTTATTAAAAATGTATTCTATTATGTAGTAACACAACGACAAGCAGCTTGATAAATACAGCCATGTATGTAAGACACATGTAGCACTCATATAAACAGGTGAAGAATGTTATTAGATTTTCCTAATAATGTGTTTCCATTTGACAAACAGAATGTTTCTGTATTGTTCGGCACATCTCAGACAAGTGTTATCAATAAAATTAACACTGGTATCATTCTTTAATTAGAACAGTGTCTAAACACTGTGTATGTGTACACAGACAAAGGACCAGATTTTTAAAAGTACTTCAATGGGAGTTAGGCACTTAGGTACTTTTGAAAATCCCTATCTGCATCTTTAGGTGCCTAAATACCTTTAAAAATCTAACTCTACGTTCATTTTAACAGGAAATACTGATATCTTTGTACGATAGGAGATTACTTCTCTCTTTCTCTTGTATGGTTATCTTGGATTTAAGGTTGTTAACTTGAGCCTGCATAAAAAAACAAACATTATGGGGCAGATTCTGTTCTCTGATGCTCACACATGGATCTCAGTGAATTCAGTTTTCATTCTGTATTTTTGACAGCACCTTGTGTACAGTCCACTTTCCCCTGTGGCTTACTTTGTGCATTTGACAGCAGTTTCTGCATAATCAATTCCACTGTTTTACTATGGTCACTTTCCCCTGTTCTTTATCTGGATTCTTTCACACAGCAGCAGCAGGAAAAAAAAATTGAGAGAGAGAGACAAATGCAGTTGTAAATCCACAAGTATTGGCAGGACGACTCAGGGGCAGGTGTAGTAACAAACTATTATTAACCGTTTTCTAATTGATTAGAGTTCAGCTTGACAAAGTCTGTTTAATAATGAGATATTTTACTGACATCTGGTTGAGGACCTTATATTGAAATCTCACACAAGCAATCTTTACTCATTGATATCCAGTGTGATTATCTGTATGAGCAAGGGCTATTCACAGACATAAGGGTCTGCGAGATTAGGCCCTAATTCTGTGAAAACTGCCTAGGATAAATAAAGAAGGGTATGTCAACCCTAGAAACGCTACAGCTGCAATGCTGCTGCTGTGCCGCTGTAACGTGGACACTTACTACAATGACAGAAGGGGTTCTTCAGTTGCTAGAGTAAATCCAACTTGCTGAGAGGCAGCAGCTTCCGTTAACCTAGCAGTGTCTACACCAGGGTTAAGGTTGGCTTAATTACATCACACAGGGTGTGGAAATTTTCACAGCCCTGAGTTACATAGTTAAGCCAACCTAACTTTGTAGTGTAGACCAGCCCTAAGCAACATCATTTAGGTCGCAAAGCACATTACAAAGCACTTTTCACTAGAGTCACCCCATCACAAAAAGGAAGTGATATATTCAATAATATTTCTGTACCAATTGGTATTGCTGTGAACTTCATATTGCCCTATGTTTAGTTGCATTAACAAAAGGATAAACAATAATATTGTAAACAAACTATTAAATAAATACATAGTGTCCCTCATCTTGAATATTGTATTCATTTCTGATCACCCTATCCCTAAAACGGTATTGCCCAACCTCAAGCATTCAAAAATCATGAGTCAGGCCTGCAAAAATCATGAGACTAGCTTAAAAAAATCATACCTCTTAAAAAAAATTAACAAATGTTAGAAGGCAAATAAAAATAACCTATTTCTGCATCTTTAGGGTGCTCTTGCGTCACATTTTCCGTTTTTTCTCCATTACCATGAGGACTAGAAACTTGTTCTTTTTTTAAATGAAAGTTGAGATTTCCATGCCATCTCTTCCAGCAGCTGGGGCTTTAAAAAAATCACCAAATATCATGAGACTTGAAATGAAATTGCAAGAGTTGGCATCAGAAATCGAAAAGGACCAGAGCACAACAAAAATGATTAAATTAGATAGGAGACCAATGAGAAGTGACATGACAAAGGTATATAAAATAATGACTGGCATGGAGAAAGTCATCTGGGTATTTTGATTTGCTTTTTTTTCATGGTACAGAAACAAGTGGGACCTAATGAAGTTAAAAGGCACCAGATTTTAAAAACTGATGTTAATTATGCTTATAATGATTATAATACTTAGTATGCTAATGTATCATTTACCTGTGAAGACTCAGTGCCACAGAAGATTACTGAGGCAAGGAGGTTGGTAGGATTCAAACAAGCTTTAGACATTTATACATCTAAAATAAGAATATCTGCAGTTACACTAGTTAGTACAAAAAGAACATAGAAGGTATCAACCCAACCCCATATCAGCAAATCTCAAGATATAAACATAACACAAAATCCTTTTGAAAAAGAAATATAAACATTTATATATGTTTGGATTAAGGACACACAAATTAATGATGGAAGAATAGTATTCATTTTGGGTCAGAGTGAAGGTTGTTGTGATGAAATATGCATTATTTTTACATATAATATTGTATTTGCTACATGGGCAGTGTAAAATGTACGATGTCCTTTTTATTGCTTTCTTTACTTACAGAGTGCTTTGTAGTTGGTGTGATAAATAAGAACAATGTTACTCAGCAACTTTATTTTTGAAACATTGTTTATTATTTTTGGAATATATTAAAACGTATTGAAGTGGAACTAACAAGGTGAGCAGATAGCATCGCCACTTGTATGTTTCCTCCCAACTTTGTCTTTTTGGACTGCGTGCTCTTCAGAACACTGACTGTGTTTTCCAGGGTTGTACGGAGCCTGGCACATTTTGGGTGCTGCTATAATATGAAGAACAATTAGGTACATGGGAAAGGGTTATTAAAGTGAGGGACTTTTAGAATCAAGGAGCACTGTTTAAATATTTGTCTCTGGGTGCTGAAACTATGGAGTGTTCTCTCTTTGGACCTGAGAATTAATAGAGAATTATTTCCTTTTAAACAGGGGTTACAATTCTAATCTCTTCACCATCACACCCAGCCTCCTGACAGACTTTGCTCTCTCAGAGCCTGATTTGGCACCATTAAAGTCAATGGGAGTTTCTCCCTGGCTTCAAGGGGAGCAAGATCAGGGCCACAGTCTGTACGTAGAATACAGTAAAAAAACGCAAAAATCTAATACCCAGCAAGATGTGTAGACAATGTGTGTGTTTGTTGGAGGGGGGCAACATATGTAAAAGCAGAAGTAAAAGCTTTTTATGTGTATGTGAAAGCATTTTCATAAGTGTTTGCCTTTGTAACCCTCATCCTCCCCATACTCGTCTGCCTTTTGTTTGTCAGCTCTTGCTGTGCTCTGTCTAACTTATAAGATCCTTGTGGCAGAATCCTTTTAATTGTCTGTATGGCATTATGCACACCTATGGCACAGTACCAAATAAATAATAATAAAAAAACCCTTCATATTTCAGAAGGCCTCTGGTACAGCACATTGATTTTAATAATACTATACTTTATATGCTGATATGACCGGTTTCCTTCTACGTTATTAGCTATTTAGTCTGTATTTGCATTACTGCAAATCTGGGAAATTTTTGTAGACAGATACTATGTAAATAAAGTGTATTATATTATTAGTAGATATCATGTCTTAAATACCATAGTGAGAGTATTATATATAAAAAACCTAAAAGACGTGGATTGTTAATTTCAGCCTTCGTCTGGAAATAGAATGTAGCAATTCCTAGTTTGAGAAAATATAACTGGTAGTTTTGTGTGCCCTCTATTGTTTTCACCATTATTTTTCCATATAATAATATTAGAAAACATAATGGAGAACAGGGGTCGGATCCAAAGCCCGCTGAATTCAATGGGAATCTTTCCACTGACATGAATGGCTTTTGGATTAGGCACTAGAAGAGGCCTAGGCGTCAATGAAGATGTTTGCTGGTCTCAGGCTTGGGCCCAGTGGACAGATATCTACATGGCAAAAACCACCACCATTACTGGCACTCATGTTGGCAGAGTTCAGGGTGTCTGTGGATGTTAAGTTCTTCTGTCACCCTGAAAAGTTGTTCCTTTCAGATCAGAGTTTAGACTATTGACAAGATAGTGAGGAAGGCAAAGTAAGGTTGGCGGGCTGCTGCATGTACTGTGCACCTCTCATGCGCTGTTCCATCAGTTCTATCGCTCTTTTATGAGCACTAAATTCAAATAGGATTTTTTTTTTATAAAAAGAGTAATATACAGATTAGAAAAGCTTATGTAAGGCTAATTTATTTAATCTTTCCTACCGCCCTCACCCCTCTTTCACCATCCAAACTAATACTATGCACTTTACACGTTTAATTTTTCTCACTTGAATAGTACCATTGAAGTCAATAGAACTGTTCATATGACTAAAGCCAAGCCTGCGCGTAAATCTTTGCAGGACTGAGGCCTTATTTGAGAAGCCAGTATCTTTTACTCTAATTATCATAGCTGAGCAGTAACATACCCTCCCAGAGCAGCAACCTCAGCAGCACAGTGGGCAAGTAAAACTTGAGGCAGGTAGGTCTGGCCCCATGGCAGCATGCTTTACTCTTCCTCCCCAGCCCATTTATAATTCTCTGAGACTCTTGGGAGTCTAGGGGTCAAATTTGTACTCAGGCTTCACCGCCTCAATTACATAGCTGCCTAGACACTATGCTCGTTAGAGAGAGATGGTTATTCACCCCCTCAGGATATAGGTCCCTTGCTATGCAACCTTAAACAGTGAGAGCATCCTGTCCTGAAAAAAAAAAATCTTAGAGAACATTCAAAGAGAATCAAAAAACATGAGTTGTTAGCAGTCAGAGGGAGAGACATTAAAGTGTCCAGCTCACAGCTGTTTAAAACACTGAAACCCAAAAGAAACGGCTTTTCAGAAGAGTCACCAACTGAATATGGAATTTTAGAAAAATGTGTTAGTTGGACTGATTACAAGCTTAATTACATCTGGGATAGTACGTCTCAGAAGTGAAAGGAAAAATGAATTGCTAACTGTCAATATGCTTAGATACCCACCAGTGAGCAGTCCCTCCTCTATTCCTGTCTTTTAGTGAAGACAACATATATGTCAACCACAGTGGAAGAAACACAAAACTAATGAAAGTGTGTGTAAGCAGTAATTACATTGTCTCAATGAATGGCACTCAGGGTATTGTGAACAGATTGTACATGTTAATTCACACAGGGTTTAATGAAGCATTCCATGTTCTACAAACTTCACCACTTGATTTAATTAACCCTTATACCTATGCATGCACTAGCCACCAATCATAATTGTTGAAAAATTCCTAAATACACGAGAGTGCATTGGAATTACTTTACTAAAATAACGTGTGGTGTTATTGCTTTTTTCACCTTGTCTACTCAATAACAGTGGGTCAAATTCAGTGGTTCTTACGTGATGAAAATTTCCATTGTAAATTTGGCCCATTATCAGATCATCCACGCTTGGGACACAATCCTTTATAATTTCCCCATGGATTTCAGTAGGGGCAAGAACAAGACTTTGCCAATGATAAAACTAACTGGTGTCAACAGAAGCAGGATGAGGTCCTAGGATAGACTGATTTAAGACTTTGGGGGATTTTGCTATTGCTATTGATTTTATGTGGAAGACACTCAAGTACTATGGTGATGAACAGCAATATAAGACAGACAGAGACACAGATATAGGCAGAGACAGACATGTTACATGGGTTTGTAGAAGTAGCTTCTTAAAAACCAAGACAGAAGTGGCAACATTAAGTTGCTTTCATCTGTCGTAAGAATGTAAAGGACACTTAAGATCTAATGTAAAAGTTTCATTGGAGTTACTCTGCATTTACAGCAGTGTATCTGAGAAAAGAATTTCATCCCTTTACTCGGCATTGTCTAGTCTTGATGTTTTAAAGCAGACTTTGAGCCTGATTCTTCACTAACACTGTCAGTGAGGTCAGGATTTCACCCATGTCAAGTGTATATAAAATGCTGTCATTCTGACTGGCTAGCATTTTACATTCACTCTGGGCTAGGCTATACCTTAGATGACATGCCTGCACAAAGCAGTAAGAACCACATACACACTCACCCCTACCTTATGGCTCTGCTCAGGCTATCTGGAACTTGTTTCTGGGCATATCGGAGTAGTCAAGTAAGCATTGTGTCTCTGTTTGTTTCCCTCTTCCCTGGATCAAGTGGGAAAAGAAGTGAATGGGGAGAAGCAAGGACCACACAAAACCTTGACTTCACCCTCCCCACCTTACTGCTAATATGTGTGCGGTGTGAAGAGGAAAGGTCTCATAATTTGTCAGCAGCAAGTTACTACCTCTCTGCAGTTAGAGAAAGCAGGAAGAGAATTGTCTCTCTCTGAAGTTTGTTTCTGAGGAATGATGCCTCCAGGCAGTCTGCGCCCATGTCCTTTCTCAGCACTCAGTCCAGCCCTTGAACTCACTTTTACACAGGTAGAAATGGGTAGATGAAGTGCAGGGCAGAGGAGACTAAGGGTCCCTTGCTTTATTTTAGTTTTTGATTTTCTTTAAATAGGAAATTAATCATTGAGGAAAGCACTCAGTGTGGAGTTAGGGAAGGCAGGCCGTGCTTGAGAAATCTAAGCAAGCTCTTAACATAACACAGCAAGGGAAAGCCCCAGAGATAATTTGTGAATTTCCAAAACATTTCAGTAGTATTTCTCATAAAAGACTAATCGACAAAGTTAGCAGGAAATCGAATGAGAGCCAGTGGACTGGATAAAAGTTGGCTGAGGGATAAATGGGGAAGTTTTCCAGCAAAAAGAAAAATGCTGACTCAGGAGCAAAGAATTTGCAATTTGAAATAAAATCCACTATGTTTTGCAGTCTACCTCTAAAGATGCATGTTATAAACAAAAGCAAGTTATTATAACACCTCACTGCACAGTATATGAAGCAGCATTGATTGATGCTTACAATAGAGTATCATTTCTGGTTACATTCTGTATTACAGGAGAAATACTGGGAGGAAAGCCCTATGTGAGAAAGAGAGAGACTGTAACAGAAGATTTGAGTGAACTGAGTACTCAGCCAACCTTGACAGCATAAATAGAATGGGCCAGTTCTTCTGCTGGCATAAAATCAGTTTAGTTCTTTTGACATCAGTGGAGCTATGTTGATTTACAACAATTGAGGCTCTAAACTGAGGATCAAAGTCACTGTGGTATATAAAATATTAACAACAGTTGTGGTGATAATGCGCCCCCTTGTAAGGCACCAGGTCATACAAGCAAGTTAAATACATTTAATATTAAAATATTTAAATTCCTATAAACACACACAGCCTGCTTGATTATACCACTTTTTATCTTTGGGTATGTCTACACTACGAGAGTAGTTCGATTTTACTTAAATCGAATATGTGGAATCGATATTACAAAGTCGAACGTGTGTATCCACACTAAGGACAGTAATTCGACTTTGTGAGTCCACACTAACGGGGCAAGCGTCGACATTGGAAGCGGTGCACTGTGGGCAGCTATCCCTCAGTTCCCGCAGTCCCCGCTGCCCATTGGAATTCTGGGTCGAGCCCCCAATGCCTGCTGGGGAAAAAAATGTGTCGAGGGTGCTTTTGGGTAACTGTCGTCATCCAACCGTCACTCCCGCCCTCCCTCCCTGAAAGCGCCGGCGGGCAATCAGTTCGTGCACTTTTCTGGTCAGTGACAGCGCGGACGCCACAGCACTGCAAGCATGGAGCCCGCTGCGACCATCGCTGCAGTTATGGCCGTTGTCAACACCTCGCACCTTATCGTACACCTTTTCCAGAGGCAGATGCTGAGAAATCGGGCGAGGAGGCTACGGCAGCGCGGTGAGGACATTAAGTCTGAGAGGGGCACAGACCTCTCACAAAGCACGGGACCCCGCACCGTGAACATCATGGTGGCAATGGGTCATGTTGATGCTGTGGAACGGCGATTCTGGGCCCGGGAAACAAGCACGGACTGGTGGGACCACATAGTGCTGCAGGTCTGGGATGAATCACAGTGGCTGCGAAACTTTCGGATGCGGAAGGGAACTTTCCTGGAACTTTGTGAGCTGCTGTCCCCTGCCCTGAAGCACAAGGACACCCGCATGCGAGCAGCCCTGACTGTCCAGAAGCGAGTGGCCATAGCCCTCTGGAAGCTTGCAACGCCAGACAGCTACCGGTCAGTCGCGAACCACTTTGGCGTGGGCAAATCTACCGTGGGGGTTGCTGTGATGCAAGTAGCCAACACAATCGTTGAGCTACTGCTGTCAAAGGTAGTGACCCTTGGAAACGTGCAGGTCATCATAGATGGCTTCGCCGCGATGGGATTCCCAAACTGCAGTGGGGCTATAGATGGAACTCACATCCCTATCCTGGGACTGGACCACCAGGCCAGCCAGTACATTAACCGAAAGGGCTACTTTTCAATGGTGCTGCAAGCACTGGTGGACCATAGGGGACGTTTTACCAACATCAACGTCGGATGGCCGGGCAAGGTTCATGACGCTCATGTTTTCAGGAACTCTGGTCTGTTTAGACGGCTGCAGGAAGGTACTTACTTCCCGGACCACAAAATAACTGTTGGGGATGTGGAGATGCCTATAGTGATCCTCGGGGACCCAGCCTACCCACTAATGCCCTGGCTCATGAAGCCCTATACAGGCACCCTGGACACTGAAAAAGAACTCTTCAACTACCGTCTGAGCAAGTGCAGAATGGTGGTGGAGTGTGCTTTTGGACGTCTCAAGGGGAGATGGAGAAGCTTACTGACTCGCTCTGATCTCGGCGAAACCAATATCCCCATTGTTATTGCAGCTTGCTGTGTGCTCCACAATCTCTGTGAGAGCAAGGGGGAGACCTTTATGGCGGGGTGGGAGGTTGAGGCAAATAGCTTAGCTGCTGATTACGCCCAGCCAGACAGCCGTGCGATTAGAAGAGCCCAGTGGGATGCGCTGTGCATCCGGGAGGCTTTGAAAGCTAGGTTCCTCAGTGAGCAGGGTAACCAGTGACTTTTAAGTTTGTTTAAAGAGAATCTGAACCTGCCCCCGTTTCTTTACCCAGTTAATGTTGACTATCCTCTCCAGCTACATACCCCTCCCCTTCCAGCCCACGTTTAAAAATAAAATAAATGGAACTTTGTTAATGAACCCCGTTTTCTTTATTACGGGTTTCGCGGTAAACTGTTGAAACTGGGACGCAGACTGTGGTGGCGAGCGGGCGTAGTGATGGAAAGAACGCTTCTAAACTCGAGGAATGACAGGCTCCTGCTCCTAGAGCGGTCCGCAGTGGTGGACTGGTTGTTTCAACGGAGCCTGCCACCCCTCCTTTTCGGGACTCTGTGTGTGGGGGCTATGTGACTTTGTGGCGGGGGAGGACGGTTACAGATCCCCTGCTGCATGGCTCTGTGATCCAGGATAAGGACCGCTGCATAAGATCTGTAACCGCCCTCCCGCGCCACAAAGTCACATAGCCGCCCCCCCCCCACACACAGAACATGAAAACCACCTCCCAGACTGACCAGGGTGCCTAGTGACTGCAATGTGTGTGTGACCTGCTGCTGAACCTGCCCCCGTGTCTGTACCCTGGTAAAGGTGACTGTCCTCTCCAATTACCAACCCCCTTCCACCCTTCAAACACACTCTCCTGTAAAAGAACATGATGGAAACAGTAATTAACAGAAACGTATTTTTTATTAGCAACTAAAATTAGTTAGGGGATGAAACTGGGACGGGGGCTTGGGTGAGGCGGGAAGGAAAGAACTTATCAAATTTTGGGGAATGAGAGCCTTCTGGTACTCGAGCAGTCTGCAGGGGTGAAGTGACAGTTTTCACGGCCCCTGCCGCCCCTCCTTCTTGGGACTTTGGGTGAGGGGGGTATGGGACTTTGTGGCGGGGGAGGGCGGTTAGACAGAGACTGCAGCGGGGCTCTGTCCTCCTGCCTCCAGTCCTGCAGAACATCCACAAGGCGCCGGAGCGTGTCCGTTTGCTCCCTCATTAGTCCAAGCAGCGTTTGAGTCGCCTGCTGGTCTTCCTGCCGCCACCTCTCCTCCCATTCAATGTTTGATCGATGGTATTGCGACATGTTCTCCCTCCACTGGGTCTGCTGGGCCGCCTCGGCTCGGGAGCAGCCCATAAGTTCTGAGAACATGTCGTCCCGTGTCCTTTTCTTTCTCCGCCTAATCTGCGCCAGCCTCTGGGAGGGGGATGCCAGGGTAGGTCGGGAGACAGTCGCAGCTGTGGGATGGGAAAAAGGGAGTGAATTCCTCAAAAAGATAATTTTTTGTGAACAATGAACATAGTCTTTCTCTGTGAACAAGACCATGCACAGCACCTATCACATGCACACTCAGGACAAGGTCGAATTTTCGGCCTTCGCATTCAGTGCCTGGGGTCTTGCAGTGGAGATCAGACAAGCGGGGCAGGACAGCGGAATTCGGGTAGCAGGCTGACATGGTAAGCCGTAGACTTTTGGCTGCTTAAAACTTAAATTATAGCAGTGCCCTCCTTTCACGTTCAAAGCAATGCTCCTAGCGTTGGCCAGTTCCTGCTGCCGGCAATCCGGCAAGCATGAACTCTGCCCCGTCCCACCCCCTCACGGCTGTCCCCGGGAAAGATCCCTGTATGTTGCCCCTCTCCCGCCTCCACCGCGTGGCTGTAAACCGCCGGTTACAGTTCTGTAAAGGAACAGGCAAGCAGTCCCAATAGTAACATTCCCCTAATTCTAAGTAGGTCACCATGAGCGACATCACTCTGCTGAGGATTTCTGAGACAGAGAAAGAACGCATGCTGTGTGAAAGCCAGCAAAAACCAGGGACGTATGCCGCCATGCTCTGCAAGGCAATGATACCAGAGTACTTGATGATAGCCTGGCGCGGAAGTTTCCTACCACGGAGGACACAATAAGGCCACTCTCCCCAGGATCCTCATGCAAAGGCTTTCCAATTACCTCCAGGAGAGCTTCGTGGAGATGTCCCATGAGGATTTCAGCTCTATCCCCGGACATATAGACCTTATTTTCCAGTAGCTGCACTGGCAAGGACTGAAAAGGAGAGCGCCTAGGGCAAACCAATCATGAAAAACCCATTGTTAATGTTCCTGTTCTGTTCAAAATAAATGTTTACATGTTTAAAACACTTACCGACTGATCCTTCCCCTGATTCAGGGTCCGGATTAACGCCTGGGGACGGTTGGTAGGGGATCTCTGTGAGGGTGATGAAGAGATCCTGGCTGTCGGGGAAATCAGCGTTGTAAGCGCTGTCGACTGCCTCGTCCTCCTCATCTCCTTCCTCATCTTCCCCATCCGCTAACATCTCCGAGGAAGCGGCCGTCGACAATATCCCATCCTCTGAGTCCACAGTCAGTGGTGGGGTAGTGGTGGCGGCCGCACCTAGAATGGAATGCAGTGCCTCGTAGAAACGGGATGTCTGGGGCTGGGATCCGGAGCGTCCGTTTGCCTCTTTGGTCTTCTGGTACCCTTGTCTCAGCTCCTTGATTTTCACGCAGCACTGCGTTGCATCTCAGCTGTATCCTCTCTCTGTCATGGCTTTTGAGATCTTCTTGTAGATCTTTGCATTCCGTCTTTTCGATCGCAGCTCCGAAAGCACGGACTCATCGCCCCACACAGCGATCAGATCCAAGACTTCCCGATCAGTCCATGCTGGGGCCCTCTTTCTATTCTGAGATTGCATGGCCATCTCTTTTGGAGAGCTCTGCATCGTTGCCAGTGCTGCTGAGCTCGCCACGATGTCCAAACAGGAAATGAGATTCAAACTGGCCAGACAGGAAAAGGAATTCAAATTTTCCCGGGGCTCTTCCTGTGTGACTGGTCAGAGCATCCGAGCTCGGACTGCTGTCCAGAGTATCAACAGAGTGGTGCACTGTGGGATAGCTCCCGGAGCTATTAGCGTTGAATTCCATCCACACCTACCCTAATTCGACATGGCCATGTCGAATTTAGCGCTACTCCCCTCGTTGGGGAGGAGTACAGAAATCGAATTTAGGAGACCTCTATGTCAAACTAAATAGCTTCGTTGTGTGGACGGGTGCAGGGTTAATTCGATTTAACGCTGCTAAATTCGACATAACCTCCTAGTGTAGACCAGGCCTTTGTTGTTAAAAGCTACAGTGCTCATGTAAACTCATAGCATTTTGTTTCATGCAATTTTAGTCATGTAAGTGCAAGAAACGGGATTACATGTTAGTTCGCTGCTTAGATATTAAACATGTTTGCAGACTTCCCTCTACTGCCACTTTGGCCAGACCCAAGAATCTGACCCAAAACCTGCAAGGTAGGCGATGACTATTTAATTATTTTATACAAAGTGGAACAGCTTCCACAGAAGAGACTGAGGGAGCCCCACAAAGATCTCCTGAGAGGTGGGAGACCCCTCTTCAAATCCTTTCTCCCCCTCAGGCAGAGGAGGGAATTTAAGCTTGTCTCCAGCACCCCAGGTGAGTGCTCTAACACCTGGGCTAAAAGTTACAAGGTGGGCCTTGCAGACTGAGTCTCACAGGCAAGACAGGTATTCACCAATAGCGTAGCTAGGGGGAGAGCGGCCGCTCCCCCACCGAGCACAAGTGCCGCCTTTTTAATTTTACTCACCCGGGATCCTGGGTTCCAACTCACACCAGTGAAAAAAGAAAAAAGAAAAAAGAGAAAAGGCCACCCCTCATTGGTCTATCCAAACTCTCCCCTTCCCCACCCCCTACCACCTGGGTGACCCTTTAAAGAACTTTACCAACACCGCCCTCCTTGCATCGGGTTGTAACATGAAGCAGCAGCTGATTGGTTAGAAGGCCCCCAACTTATGATTTGATTGGCTGAAACAGCACCACCCTAGGACGGAACGGACTGCACCACGTGCTGGAGAGGGGGAAAGGGGTTAGCGGCACAGTATGTGATCCCTGGGGAATGGGCGCGGGGGACGGGATTGGGACATCCCCACCCAGCAGCTGCTTGGGGGCGCTCTGCCGGATGCATTAGCCTTTGTTGGGGGGGGCAGCTGGGTCCCCTCCCGGGATCTGCAGCCCATCCGCGCCCCCCCCCCCCCCGGCGGGTACAGCCCGTTTCAGGGGTCCCCTGCTCAGCGTGCGCTGCGCTGGGTCTGGCCCGTCGACTCTGAGTCCGCACTGCCCATGAGGCGATGCTGCTGCCCCCACTGCGGAGAGCACTGCTGGGCTGCTCCCCACTGGGAGCCCCCCGCTGCTGGGATCCAGGGTCCCCCCGGCAGCGCCCCCTCCCCCCATGTTCCCGCTCTCCCCCCGAGAGTCCCCCGGCATGCAGGGTCCCAGCGCCCCGGGAGCTCCGGCTGCCCCCTTCCTTCCATATGCGGCTCAGCCGGGCCTGATGTTCCGCTCCTTGAGGCGGCCTGGGTGTGAACTGGGCGCCACCCGCTGCGGCGCTTTTACTGACGGGGCAGCGTTCTGGGTCTTCGGCGGCACTTCGGTGGTGAGCCCTTCACTCACTTCGGGTGTCTTCAGCGGCACTGAAGCTTCATTGCCGAAATGCTGCCGAAGACCTGCAGAGCGAGCGAAGGTCCCGCCCCCGAGGTGCCACAGAAGACCCAGAGCACTGCCCCATCAGTAAAAGCGCCGCAGCGGATGGTGCCTTTTTTTTCCCCACTCCCCCCTTCCCTCCACCTGGCTACGCCACTGGTATTCACCTATCTTCCCCTGGTTTGTGGATTGCACTGGGGCTTAGGTGTGCAGATGTCTACAGTAAGGCAGCAGTGCCAAGCCCAGAGGCAGAAACATAGGCACCTATGGAACTTTTACTGCAAAAACTTTAGTGCTGCTGATAGGGTTAGCAGGTAGCCAAACAGGAGTTGTGGATTGCAGTGGAGCCTAAAACTGCGATTTAGATTCCTAGATATGTCTGTGGATCTGGGCCTTAATCATCTGTGGCTTTGCACCACCCTGAACCTGGCCCAGATCTGTAAGCAGCTATTCCCTGTGGGCTTCTCTAACTCACTAACAGTCACAGGAACAGGAAACACAATCCAGGATTGGCATGGTTTTGAGGTATCCCAGCCATACTCTCCCTATCTCACTATCTCACAATACCAACAGCCAGGAGAGTGCAAGGCATACAAGCCCTTACAGTGGCTCTGTGTCACTGCAGCACCAACCTTACGCTGGTGTGAGTCTCTGTGGGGCAGCTAAAATGGGTCTCTGGCCAAATTACACCAGCTGTAATCAGCCCCAAATCAGCAAATCTGAGTCTTCGGCTCTAGATTATGGGGACAGAAAGGGGGAGATAGATATCTATATATCTATATATGGTATAAGCCTTACTGGATTTATATATAGTTTTGCTATCTAGTGCAAAGTATACTAGAAATACTCTGGCAATATTTTGCTCTAGGCATAATACATCAATATCCTACATCACCATAACCCCTATAAACATAAGTGAGGTTTATGCACAGATCTACAAGGCCCCAAATACACCCCAACCTATTTAGAATCTAGGGCTGTCAAGCAATTAAAAAAATTAATCGTGACTAATTGCACTGTTAAACAATAATAGAATACCATTTATATAAACATTTTTGGATGTTTTCCACATTTTCAAATATGTTGATTTCAATTACAACACAGAATACAATGTGTACAGTGCTCACTTTATATTTATTTTTTATTATAAATATTTGTAGTGCAATCTCTTTATTGTGAAAGTTGAACTTATGAATGTAGAATTATGTATAAAAAATAACTACATTCAAAAATAAAACAATGTAGAACTTTAGAGCCTACAAGTCCACTCAGTCCTACTTCTTGTTCAGTTTATTGCTCAGACAAATAAGTTGTTTACATTTGCAGGAGATAATGCTGCCCGCTTCTTGTTCACAATGTCACCTGAAAGTAAGAACAGGCATTCGCATAGCACTGTTGTAGCCAGCATTGCAAGATATTTATGTGCCAGATGCGCTAAAGATTCATATGTCCCTTCATGCTTCAATCACCATTCCAGAGGACATGCATCCATGCTGATGATGGGCTGTGCTCGATAACGATCCAAAGCAGTGCAGACCCACGTATGTTCATTTTCATCATCTGAGTGAGATGCCACCAGCAGAAGGTTGATTTTCCTTTTTGGTGGTTCCGGTTCTGTAGTTTTTGCTTTGGAATGTTGCTCTTTTAAGACTTCTGAAAGCATGCTCCCCACCTCATCCCTCTCAGATTGTGGAAGGCACTTCAGATACTTAAACCTTGGGTCGAGTGCTGTGGCTAATCTCACAATGGTACCTTCTTTGCGTTTTGTCAAATCTGCAGTGAAAGTGTTCTTAAAATGAACAACATGCTGGGTCATCATCCAAGACTGCTATAATATGAAATATATGGCAGAATGTGGGCAAAACACAGAACAGGAGACATACAATTCTCCCCCCAGGAGTTCAGTCACAAGTTTAATTAACAAATTATTTTTTTAACGAGTGTCATCAGCATGGAAGCATGTCCTCTGGAATGGTGGCCAAAGCATGAAGGGGCATACAAACGTTTATCATATCTGGCACGTAAATACTTTGCTATGCTGGCTACAAAAGTGCCATGTGAATGTCTGTTCTCACTTTCAGGTGACATTGTAAATAAGCAGCAGGCAGCATTATCTCCTGTACATGTAAACAAACTTGTTTCTCTTAGCGATTGGCCGAACAAGAAGTAGGACTGAGTGGACTTGTAGGCACTAAAGTTTTACATTGTTTTGTTTTTGAGTGCAGTTATGTAACAAAAAAAAATCTACATTTGTAAATTGCACTTTTATGATAAAGAGATTGCATTACAGTACTTGTATGAGGTGAAAAATACTATTTCTTTTGTTTATCATTTTACACTGCAAATATTTGTAATAAAAATAAGATAAAGTGAGTACTGTACACTTGGTATTCTGTGTTGTAATTGAAATCAATATATTTGAAAATGTAGAAAAACATCCAAAATATTTAATAAATTTCAATTGGTATTCTACTGTTTAACAGTGAGATTAAAACTGTGATTAATTGTGATTAATTTTTTTAATCACGATTAATTTTTTTGAGTTAATCGTGTGAGGCAACTGCGATTAATCGACAGCCCTAATAGAAACTACAAGGATGGGGGTGGAAAAAGTGGCGATAAACCAAAGTGTTCTGCTCAAAATATTATTTTCAGCCTTGCTACTCAAACAGGAAGCCCACTTGGATTAACACCATCCAGGTCAGTAGTTTGTGGGTTTGGTTTCTGGGGATTACACCACTGGGAGTCTTACTTTAAGTTTCTGCTTTGAAACTTTGAAGTAGTAACACAGAGCCTGATCTTGCACTACTAAAGTCGGTGGGAGCTTTACTATTGAGAATTAAGCCCATAGTGCTCATAACATTCTGAATACCATCTAGTGGTAGTCAGTTATAGTACTTGTGACAAGTGGAAATGCCTGCTGAAGTACTCTGAACAGGATGATAGGTGTGTCTGTGTTTAGAGCACAGTGGATTGTTAGCATTAGCATGGAAGTCTCCATCTTTCCTTGCAAAACAAAATCCCAAATGAACAATATACCATAGAGACCACCATATTTTATCCAGTTTGGAAAAACCACAAGGCTGTAAACTAACCTTCATTTGTTTAGAACATGTGCCTGGTTTGCCCAACTTGGGTTCTGGCTGGTTTCAGGCTTCATTACAGTTCTAAAACATTTTTCCCCTTCCTCCTTTCTAAAGGTCTCTTTTGCTGTGTTTCGATAATGTTCCACAAACAGGCCTGGATTTCCAGTGCAACCCGTGTCTGAAAGTTACAGAAGATACAAACAGCAGATTTTTTTTCTGGGCAAGTAAGAGGGGAGTAGGGTGCATTCCATAGGCTTGTGTGCCACAGAAGCCACATATATATTTAAAGAGAGACATTCATCTGGAATGGCCATGCCCACACTAGGTTTATCATTCTACTGATTATAGACATTTGTGTGTAGGTCTGCAGGTTTACAATACATTGCAGAAAAGGATAGAAGCAAGAGACTTGGAAAAGCTATTTATAGTGCAAATGCCCCTAGGAGACTCAGCTAATAACTAATTCACCTCACATAGCACATGCAAATGCAGTATGAAGAACTTCCCAGTTTCTTATCAGTACTGGATAAAAGACTTCACTTGTGGCTCTCTTTAAAACAATTAAAGATTCTTTACCAGAACATTCTACTCACTGTGTTTGCAGCAGTCTTTCTTTCCCTGCACTAAAGTATCATTCCTTAAAAGTTCCATTCCTACTAAAGAGTTGATAAAAACAGTTCACAACATAGCAGAACCCAAGCTGCCAAAAATTGGTAGCCCATACATTTAAGAGGTAATCAGATTTCCAGATTAAAAATAAAAGTTTACCAGATTGATTTCTATAACGCTGGATTCAAAGCCATATAAACTTTTAGTCACACCAACTGGTCACTAATT
Source organism: Terrapene triunguis (assembly GCF_002925995.2). Lineage (NCBI taxonomy): Eukaryota > Metazoa > Chordata > Testudines > Emydidae > Terrapene > Terrapene triunguis. The sequence goes on from NW_020664417.1 coordinate 80,340,044, forward strand.
GAACAATCTGTAAAAAAAAACTAACAAAGCCACTTGTAATATCTGCATATTGTGAGCTTTTTATTGGCACATTGTGAAACCAGATTGTTTTAGTAAGAAAAATGTTTTTCAATGGACAACTGAATATTCAATCATTTTATTATGGAGAATTAAAAAATTAAATTAACAGTTAAGAAAGGCAGGTAAAACTGCAGCACAAAAGAGAAATAGACAACTGCATTAGACTTTCTCTTGCTCTGCAAAAGTAACACAAACAAGGCAGCGGATAGGGAGACCATATTTCCCTATGCTGAATACAGGACACCTGGTAAAATTACTCATATTCAAGCGAGTTCAACGGCAATCAATCAGAACTATGTAATACAAACATTCAAATTAATATCAAGTTGAATGAGCCCCTGTTAAAAAGGAATATGGCATAGTTGGATTATTTTATTTACCTTATCTTTAAGGCTTCAGGGTTCACACGGGGAGGGGTGACACACACACCCCTACTCCCTCACACATACACACACTCCTGTACACCTCTCTCACACGGGGAGAGGGGGGAATGACCGACCCAACCCTCCCTGCCTGGCACTCTCCACCCTCCATGCCTGGCTGGGCCCCCGGGACGAACCCACCTCTCCTGGTACCTGGCGCCACATCTTCCCAAGGCAACAGGTGGGGGGACACGCAGGGTAGCATGCCCCCCTTCCCCAGATTTCTGCCAGGGTTCACACATACCAGAATGTGGCCAGCAGCAGCCTTGCGGCCCTGTGCGGGAGGGAAGGGACAGGAGCTGCTTCCAGCCTGGGGGGGGGGGGGGGGGGGGGGGGGGGGGGAAGGGATGACCTGGCCCGTGTCATTGCAGAGCTCATCTCTTCTCCCCCCCACCAACACCTGTGGCTGGAAGCAGCTTGTCCCTTCCTGCCGGAAAGGCAGCTAACACCTCCAGGCTGCTGCTGGCCATTGACATAATCCAGCTGCCTCGGGCTACAGCATGGGCAGGAAGGGATTAAACCCTAAGGATGCATTGTGCACCAGGGCCCAAGGAACCTGACTTCAGGGGCTTCAGCGAACCTGGCCAGAGAGGTAGCTTAGCAGGGGAGAGTGCCTATGGGACAGAACAGCCCCAGGCTCCGCTGCCCTGGGGGCTGCTGTGGAGCCTGCAGGTTCGGGGCATGAACAGGCTGGAAATTGTTTCCTCCCCGCCCCCGCCATTCCAGAGCTTAGCTGAGGAGTGGAGAGGCTTCCCCATGTCCATGTCAGCGCTGTGTGGAGCTTTGGTACATGCAGGGCTTGGCTCCTCCTGGCCAGCGCCCGGAGGATCTTGGGCTTTCCCAGGGTGCTGGCCCAGCCAGAGGCAGCGGGAGAAGGAAGGAGCCTGCCGGTCAGGCTGTTGGTGAGCTGAACACTCTGACCAGGGGCTGGCTCTCTGCACAGCGCTGGGAGCGGGCCGTGCTCAGCTGAGGGAGATATGGAGGAGCAGTGGGGCTGGGGAGGCGTGACGAAGGGGCAAAGCAGAGAGAGGTCAACGGGAGGGGGAGCACGTAAAGGGCCGATGGGTGGGCAGCAGAGGTGACACGTCACCGGCTGCTGCCTGGCACTTGCCCACACTCACCCGCCGCGGCAGTGCACAACCAGTGTCGGCCAGAAATGGGAAAAGGGGGTGGGGCCCTTCTGGCCGAGAGCCGACACATCGTGGGGACTCTGCTGGTAGACCAAAAGGGGGTGGGGGGGAGTGCCTGGCCGTGTGCGCTGCATCTTTGCCCCGCCACCAGCCTTACACACCCACCCCCATCGTTGGCCACTGAACCCCCCCTCACTCACTGCTGGTGAGTGCGGGGCTGGCGAGCAAGGATCCAGCCAGCAGCAAGACCTGCCAGTACTGATTGGGGGGGGGGGGGGGGGTGAAGAGACAGAAAACATGGGACAATTTGCCCGTTTTTAAGAAAAAGTCGGGACACCCGCAGAAGGGCTTAAATACGGGACTGTCCTTTTAAAAACGGGATGTCTGGTCACCCTAAGCAGGGCAGACATGTTCCTCAGTATGGTTATAACCTTATTTCCTCACACCTCACAATTTTTGCCTTCTCTTTGTGTTCTTCCCCATGCTGGTACGAGATGAGGCAACAGCTTGACTGTAACCAGAAAGCCCTTAGAGCACTCAGGGGTCATCTGATACTGGTGTCAAATCTGCACCATAAATAAACCAGTAGGGGATGCTGCAAAGAGACTCAGCTGTAGGAGCCACTACTGTCTAGGCACAGTACTGTATTTTGAAATCAGATTCCTCGTGAAGAGAAAATAAACAACAGTTCAGAATATGCTGTGGCTTCAAAGACTGAATGAACAGAGACCTATGATTAAACCTGGAATTCTGTTACTTTATAATTAAAAGGCAAGTTTTGTTCATGACTTTTATACTCTAGTGGTAATTAATTGCTACACAAAACAATATGAATTGAGTTAACTCTTCCAATTTGTACTTCTGTGCCCCCCAGGGCTCTTTTTTATTTAAACCAAGTAACATGACAACATCCCAATTTACTTTTATTACAGCAGGCGCAGCATTAAAAATTATTTAAAATATAAGTTGAACATAAAAACATAACTCGATATCGTGGGCTTACATGGTAATTTATTTAAGTTGAAGGTTTCCTGGCATTTTCACTGAACAAACAGGAAAAACTAAATACATACACATGCTAATGGCTTAAACATAATTACCTATTTATTAAGCAATCTGGTATCAAAAGCAGTTACTTTATAGCTGTGAATGCTTGGTTTCAATTTTATCAGTCCAAGTATAATGGGTAAAACCTGGATAAACATATTCTAAATCCCTAATTAAATTTGCCAAAGAGAATGCAGATTTCCTTCAACATCCCTTAAGGGTATTCCATCTTTTTCTTTCACATAATAATCTATGTGATAGTATTAGGCACTACTGATTGGGTAATATAGCAGAAGAATGCCATTGTCCATATGCAAACCAAAAATAACTGGGCTGCAAAGGAACTAGCATTTTTGTTTTACTCTTCCTGTTTCTTCATTTAATTATCTTTGTTTTATTTTATTCCTATTGTTTTGACTCTTTACATTGATTCATTATATTAATTATGAAATAAATGAATCCCGGTAGCCCAGCAATGAGGCAACAGCAATTTACTAGTCAGATAATTAAAGCGAGCCATTTAAATTGTACAGTACTGGCAAAAACAGATTACAACTATCAGTAATTTTAAAATGTAATTATATATGTTTTAATAACAATTATTTAAACTAATAAAATAATACCCAGCTCATCTTTTCAAATGCTAGCCTGAGCTAGAATAGGTCTAGGACAGTGTGTGAGGTGTGTACACACACTTTACAGTGACTCTGTATGCAATTTGAGTATGCAATTTGTAAAGATATATTCAGCATAGCTGAATTTACATTTGCAAATATATGCTACAATGGTGGACATTAAAATGTCAGTGTTTGTCGACAGTCACCACACGGCAGTACTGGTGATACCAGTTTTTCACTTAAAATATGGAATGTCAGCAGTAGCTCAAACAGCACTGTATATGTTGACTTTTTATTGGTGACCACTGCACATTAGTTCAGAAAACTAAATTAAAAAAAAAATGCTTCTAATCTTATCAATCTTTATTCATTTCTAGTATACAGCTGCACCTCACTGCAGCCTGAGATCCAAGAAACCATTTGTGATGCCCTAATGAAAACACAAAAGCTTAAAAAAGACAAAACAGAATACATGAAAGCCAAATAAGTAATAAAGGTATAGGGCAAAATCCTGTTCCTGCTTTAACCATATCAAAACTCCCATTGACTTGAATGGGGCCAGGATTTCACTCTTAAGTTGTTAAATGTGACAGCAAAGAGAATAGAGCAACAGGAGCTGTTGGGTTATGAAAAGTTATTTATTTATTTATTTTTGGAGAGACAAGGTGGGCGAGGTAATATCTTTTATTGGATGAACTTTTGGTGGTGAAAGAGACAAGCTTTTGAGTTTATACAGCTCTTCTTCATTCTGTGTAAGCTTGAAAGCATGTCTCTTTCACCAACAGTAGTTAATCCAATAAAAGATTATTACCTCACCCAGCTTGTCTCCCTAATATTCTGGGCCCAACACAACAACAATTCAAACAACATTTTTTTTTTTGGACGAAGAGATGGCAATTTTGCAATAAGCAAATTAATTCAGGACACTGTCACAGAATATTAGGCTTTAGGACTCCATGTGACTGTGCAGAGGTGAGGTCAGTCTCATTAACTCCAACTCAAGGGCATAAAAGCCTGACAGCATCTCCAATGCAAGAGCAAGGAGGAAGGTTCCTCCTGTCAGGACCTCTTGAGAGGAGGGAGCTTGTGAAACAGCTCAATTTGTCAATGAGGGGATGAAGAACTACTTAAAGTCACTTTGGTCTCTTATCACATTGCCTCCCTATCTTCCATTCCACTACCCATCCTGACTTCTCATGCCTGTTTGTCAGCTTCTCATCCAGAGTTCTCTCTGTCTTCTTCAGTACTGCCCCTTCTGCACTGAACACCGTCTCTGAATAGATCAAGGACACTACCCTTTCCTCCCTCAAATCATTCCTCAAGACTACCTCAGCTGAAATGCCTATGAGAAATCAACCAGTTAATAAATGAGGTTGAGAACCAAAAGGGGACACCTGTCAGTTACTTTTTAATAACTGAATATGTATATTAAATTGCATGTATTTTAATGCATAACTCCCCCAAACCCTTGGCCTGTCATTTGTCATCTTAGATTGTAACATCATTGAAGCAGGCACTATGCATTTGAATGTGTTTATATGTGTGTTCACATCCAGCACAATAAGCTCCATCCGGACCTGGCTCTTAGAATTCCTCCCTTAAGGATCTCCCCCTCTTGCTTCAGAGATACTGTACATTCAGTCCTCTATACGCTTGAATTGGAGCTAAGATGACCCACCTCTACACCAACACATTCTAACTCTAGCTAGCATCTGGCTGGGGATACTGGGTGTTACTATAATATATTAAATTACACATTAAATGTGAAAAGAAAGTTATTTAGGTTTCAAAGTCAAATGCTCAACAGTTAGGAAATGCCAGATTTCAAGTTGCCCATGCAACCTTATTATAGCCCCACTATTATAGCCCCACTGTGCACTCATTCTGTGTCCTGAATAATGTTGCAGTTCACCCATATGTGGGGCTCCCAGAATGAGGATGGGGGTGCTGGAGACATATGCCAGGCCCAGAGGTATGGTCAAGATGGGTGAGCCCAACCCACTCCGTCTCCCTCCCCTACTCTTGCTGTTATAGCTACTCTGACAGTTCCCAGACATTTCCAGTGCAGAGTGGGCTGCTGCTCTTTAGAATGTTCATGTTCCATTATTATTTTGACCTGCTGCCCAAGTTTACTCGAGAAATGGAAGCAACAGAGGGAAATGGCAATTTTTAGCCATCTGTAACACAGCTAAATATAAATGGAATTTCCTAGGACAAATCCATTTCCCTTGCACCAGGGCTTTCTCCCTGCTAAATTTGAAATAATGAAGGTGTTAGAACTTCCTTTAAAGGGGGGTGGGGGAGTCTTGCAACCTTTTCTTAAGGTATTAGGGAACCTAAGTATAGAGATCACCTGTAACAATGATCATCATATAGTTCTCCCTTTACATCACCTAAGCCATCTGAAGTTGCACAGGAACAACATGCGGATCTGACTTCAGTGATCTTGAAATAAAGCCCAATTATAAAATTTTCACAATGTAATCTTCACTCCAAGAAATACATTTGCAAATTAATTACCTTAGGATTTTTCTATCTGAGAGTGCTAAACTTTCTGATAAATGAGTCCAGTGCTTAGAAGCACACAGACCACTATCAGCAACTTGAATCATGTCATATTTAGCCTCATCATTAAGCAACCAAAGATGTGATCATCTTCATGTTCCACTAATAACTCACAGAAAATTGCCAATTATCCAAATGTCAGAGCTGTGACCTGTTCCTATCTACTGAAAGGGAATAGCTGTTCTTCAATTAATTGTTGTGTTGCACTCATTAGACAAGAAAATTATAGGACCCTTGTATTAACTTCTCAACAAAATATGTATATTGTTAAAGAGTCATGTCAGAAGGAATAACCACTCACAGCCCAAAATTACAATCCTGAACCCCAAGAATCTCATTCTTATTGTAACCCTTGCTTGCTGGGTGTGCCCCAGTGGTGGCTAGACCAGCGAGAGACTGATGAGCCTGCTATAACCTTAGCTGGGAGACGTGTCTTTTAGCTCATGCAGTAGAAGTTCATGCATTAAGCTCCAGAAGTCCCAGGTTTGATCCCTGCTGCCGATGCCCCTATTTGGGTCAGTGTTACAAGTGGGGCGCATCAGCCACCACGAGCAAGCAGGGATTACATTAGAATAAAAAACACCTTTGCTGATCAACGGAAAGCACATCTAAAGGAGTGATACTCAACCCAGGCCAGAGACAGCTAAGACAGTGAAAACTGACTAGTCTGCTTTACTTTCATGTATTATCACAGTGCTACAGCGTTTAAATCTAAACTCAAAGGGAAGTGTTTCAGCAATTGAACGACCACCCTCACTCCCAAAATACATCCCTCCACGTCTCTCATACAATTAAAGAATTTTTGCCACATACTGCCTACTAGCATTAACTCAGTCTTCTCTAGATTGAGTCTCAGCCAACTGACTCTCTGCCGAGCATCAGTCTCAGCTAGACACTGGGTAAGTCACCATGATCCAAACAAATGGAGATGCGGAGCAAGATGTCATCTTCACAGAGGAGGACTAGCCTAAACCCTCTCACTATCTCCCCAACAGCTCACATAAAAGTTGAACAGGAAGTATGACAGAAAATAACCTCGTAGAACTTTGCATGACAGCGCCCTGGTGCAGTTGGCTATCAGGGACCCAATACTGTTCCCTGGGACCTTGGGGGAAAAAAGGAAGAGAGCCACTCAAAAACAACTCTGTCTACCCCTGCTAGGGTCTCAGAGCGACACTATGGGAGGAGCAAAGGTATCCAGAGGCAACCAACGATCACTATAACCCCATTGCATCTTTGTCCATCATTTGGAAGACAATTTATCAGTGCAAGCAATGCAGCCTGTATACTGTATCTAGGGCTAAACCCAGAGTCCTTGGATTTCCTTGATCTGAATCAATGTGTCACGAGAGTTTCCTTGCACACAGCCCTCTTGATAGCCCTTCCTAAAAAAGTGAGATTCAAGACAAGGCAAAAAATGGTGAAAATTTTCCACCTCCAGGGAAGGTTTCTTGAACCAGGGCTGAACAATTGCTTCTCCAAGCAATGCTTGGAGGATAATAATGCTTCCAATAATAAAGAAATAATCTCCAGGGTAGAATTCCTCAGCCAAGCAAGACATGGCTCTAATTCACAGGTTGCAGCCAAAAGCTCTCTGGCCTTACTATATTCATTTCCATGAATGTAACTGGCTCAGATTCAAGAAGATAACAGTTTTCAAGTACATAAAAGGTTGTTACAAGGAGAAGGGAGAAAAATTGTTCTTCTTAACCTCTGAGGATAGGACAAGAAGCAATGGGCTTAAATTGCAGCAAGGGCGGTTTAGGTTGGACATTAGGAAAAACTTCCTAACTGTCAGAGTGGTTAAGCACTGGAATAAATTGCCTAGGGAGGTTGTGGAATCTCCATCATTGGGGATTTTTAAGAGCAGGTTGGACAAATACCTGTCAGTGATAGTCTAGATAATATTTAGTCCTGCCTTGAGTGCAGGGGACTGGACTAGATGACCTCTCGAGGACCCTTCCAGTTCTATGATTCTAAAATAACTCCTCGTTTGTCCCCCCATCTACTCCAAAGCTTATTCCTACTGTTATCACAGTCCTGATCTGAGCTATCTAATTCATGAAGTTCAAAAATCCCTCAGTGCAAGATCCTTGTTCTGTTACTGAGGAAAGCCTACATTAATCAGTCTATTCTCCACCCAGAACAGTTCAGCTGATAGATATGTGGTGGATACTCCATAGTGGAGATGAAGAAACCCCTCTTCTCTTCTTGCACAGCAAGAGCATAGGATTTCAACAAATCTTTAGAAGTCAGTCAGTGAAATGTAATACAGAGCCTCAGGATAGCAACCTATAGCACATAGATTATGATCCTTCTTTCCTTTTGTAATAGCACAGGGAATACAATGACAAAAAGCGTGAGATAGAAGCATTAAAAAAAAAAAAGAAAAGAAAAAGTAAAGTAATCACACAACCAAGCAAGTAAAATACTGTGTTACAAAGAAACAAACTGTCTTAGATAATATTCAGAATGCAAATAAGTGTAGTTAATTAATCCATTTTTTTTTTTTTAGTTTGGGTGTCATCTGCATAGAGGAGGAACAACAACCCAGAACATCTTACTCTCACTGCAACAGCTCATATAGTGGCTAAACAGGAAGCATGACAGAAAATAACCTTGACAAAATACTTTCTCCATTTTAATTTGCTGTGTCACTTTTTTTCAACCTTTTTTTTTTTTTTTTTAGTACTGGTAGCTAAATTGGAAAGTAAATAAATGTATTGAATTTGTGTATGTACATACCAGGATGGTTTCGATGCTTATTTACAAATGTTTATGTCTAAATTTGCAATGCTTTGAAAAATCAGCAAGATAAAGCACTGTATCAAAGTGCTTCTTTTTATGAAGACATTTATCATTTTGTAGGAAAAGTATGACTCTAGTCCTGGTACATAACAGCAGCAATCCATTCAAGTTAGTCAGATGTGTGCTTGCATGCAGCCTACTGATGGGGGGAGGGAGGGTTCTTACTTACATTTGCAATATTAGAAGTAGCACCTTGGTTAACAGTGAGACTGGATCCAGTTAAAGATATTCTTTCATAGGCAATGAGGCAGGTCGCCAGCTGGGGTAAATTTTTCTAGCTCCACTGGACTTTAACGGAGCTAAGATCATTTCCACTAGCTGAGAATTTGCCCCAATATATTAAGTAAAAATAAATGCATAAGCACCATGCTGTAAGAGTGGTACATGGAAAAGGTAAATTATGGGCCTTTAGCTGGACACCCCCGTGAATGAAATATTGGGACATAGAATATTCTGCATATAACCAAACTGAAAAAATTTTTCAACCTTTTTCAATATAACTTTGTTTAGAAGATGCAGCTCTATTAAAATGTAATCACTTTCCCTTGTGGCTTACATTATAGGAGTGTGGCCAGTAAACAAAGATGATTATTAATGAAAGGCAGCAAAAAGCTATTAACATATTAAACCAATAATCTTTATTGAAATTAATATTTGGTATGGAGCTTCCAGCAGATGAGTTAAAATGCAATGGCAACTACAGAAGACAATCCCAGTATCTGAATTGGTTGGATTTACCAAAGCATGGCCTGATTTCAAAGGGAGTTGTGGGTGCTCAGCAGGGCCACCCGGGTGGGGGTGGGGGGGGCAAATGGGGCAATTTGCCCCAGGCCCCCATGAGAATATAGTATTCTATAGTATTGCAACTTTTTTTATGGAAGGGGCCCCCGAAATTGCTTTGCCCCAGGCCCCCTGAATCCTCTGGGCGGCCCTGGTGCTCAGCACCTTGAAATGATGCCCTCAATGGCTATGGGACTTGATTAGGGAATAAAAACAATCATTACTAAATAGTTTCACTCATTGCACTGTCTCAAAACCAGACACTCATTTAAAATATAAGAAGTAATTTTTTTATGAAGTCAGTCAACACCCAAACAACTTGGCAGCTGGTTGTCTTTTGGTATAAATACTTCTGCAGTGATAATCCAAGCACGTTCCTAGAGGGGAACTTTAATTTGTTTGGAGCCAAATTACATCTAACAGCAGTTATGAATAGCTTTGTATAAGAGCAGTCTGATGGGGCATGAAGACACAGCTGTATAGTGCTACTATTTCTATAATATTTTTCACTGCAATATCCATTTCAACTGATATCCTAAGTTTTGTTGCTGCTTTTTCTCATCCTTGATCAAACCACTAATATGAACTATGTGTAAATAAATATAAAAGTAGATAAAGTAAAACTGTCTAGAGTTTCCAGCCACTCCTTTCTCTCCCAACAGACACACTCCAGAAACCCAAACCTTTCTTGCCTGCTTGGATCTGAAACTGTATCTGAACCCTGTATTTTTTTTTTTAATTGTCAGGAGACTAACATATGGGAAATATGCAAGAAGTACTTTAAAACTGAGCCAAATTTAGCGCAGTTCCTTTTGTCTCAGCTAGATGGAAACTCTCTTTTATTTCAATGCATATGGCAGCTGCTTAAGGAACATGACATTCACAGCTCGAGTACTGGCTGCAGCAATAAGTAGGATGTATAAACAGCAACTATACAGTGCACTCTGCTATAACAGGTGTGATACAAGGAGGGCCAGGGAGCAGTGGGAGAGTGATCGAGGGGAAATATATAAGCCCTAGGCTAATTAAGGCGTGGTTCCCCGTAGACTAGGGAGGGTGGCTACAGGTTAATTGGAGCACCTGCTGTCAATTAAGGCCCTGTCAGGAACCTAATAAAACCCCCACTTCAGGCAGTCAAGGAGGAGGAAGGAGAGAGAGGACTGGAGCTTGGAGGCGTGTGGTGAGATTTGAAAGACCAGAGAACCAAAGTAAGGGAGACCCTCCCCCAGTGTCTAAGGACCGAAGGTACCCCACCCAAGGAGGAAGAGTGTACGAACCCGCAGGGGTTGAGAGGGGCTGGGGCTCAGAGTGAGGAGCAAACCCAGACTCCTTCCCTGCTTCCCTCCTTTACCACCTTTCCGGGCTACTAGCGGGGCCCGCGGGGCCCCAAGAGCAGGGGCAAGGGGTGGCATCTTAGCCCCTCCCCCCCCCCCGCCAAGAAAAGCGCAGGACCCACCATACTAATATCGGCCATCTTGTCACACAGGCTAAATGAGCTTTGGTGACTGGCTGTCAGTTGGAAGAAATACTATTTCCCCATAAGTGGATGTTGTGCACGTTGCAGTAGAGTCTGTTAATTATATAGCACAGACAATTAATGGATGATAGGAAGGTTGGCTGGCTTGCAGCATTTTCTCCACCTACTTCTGGTACAAGTATTTGGTCTCTGAGTACTCCAGTGCTCCCTGATGTAGCAAACATGCACAGTAGGGGAACATCTATGTTTAAAAGGTCTTATTTTATTTTCTTGAGGATGCATAGCATCACCTTACCTTCGGTAGTACCAGCATTGGTACGTAAGGAGGCAGGACAGATAGTCTATCAAACACGTAGGCTAGGCACGTGTAGTTAAGATGGCTTTAAATCCATGGTTCCAAGCCCAGTTGCACATAGAGGATGGACATGGCTTCCAAGCTCCCACCTTCTAAGCTAGCTTCACTGCTGTGCTGTCATTGGTGCACTAGCAGTGGGAACAGCTTGTCCATTGAAGAGCTTATGAGGGAAGTTAGAACTGCACAGAGCAAAAATAATGTGCACAATGGGCACAGCCTTGGGAGGGAACAGCACATATGGTAGCTGGTTCCTGATGTCTTCCTCCTGCCCACAGTCCACGACCTCCTTCCCTATGTGAAGCGGCTCTGGCAGATTAATTATTCAAAGTGGCCAAAGCCAACATATGCAGTGGTAGGAGTTGATGATATGTAGCTACTTTCCCTTCCTCAGACTACTCTCTGCCTCTTTTGTGCCATTTGCTCACCAATTCTTCCTCTCATAAGGGAGAAAGCATATGGTTCAAAGTGTGGAAACATATTTTGTATTTCACAATAAAGGGTAAATCTCCACCCACAGCTCTCATGCAGTTCCAAAAGTCCTGATGGCAGTGGAACCAAGGTAGTTCAATGCACACGGGTGGAATGATGTAAGGAACCTGCACAAGAGGCATTCCCTGTGCACCACAAAACTATTCTCTATGGTGGCCCCGTCTGGCCAATGTGCAGGGCGTCCTTAATTATGTGGATCCATTGGCCAAGCTCCTTCTCAAAGGATGGGTAAAAGCTGTAGAGGAGGCTACTGCTGCTTTGAGGCTGCAGCAATGGCATACCTTGCATTAGCCCTAAATACTGAACCTTTTATATGCAAATCCTGTGTAATCAGGCTTGGTACATGGTCCAGGATTTGCCTCAAAAAGGAAAGATTTTTGGTAAGTCATATTTCTGTGATAATAACAGTATATCTGTGGATGTCATCCATCTCTACAATGTTTGGGTGTACAAATATATAATAGGTTTGGAATATAATGTACAGTCAGAGGGAGAAATTCTAGCCCCACCGAAGTCAATGACAAAACTCCAGGATTTCACCACTATTTTTTTCAAGGAGAATACAATACAAAACAAATTTTGTGAGGCCCACGCTCCTGCAGAATGCCCAGCAATTTAACAACAGCAGTATGATGAAACAAGAAAATTTCAATGGTTATTACGAAAAGTTTGCCTTCATAGAATATTAATAAAATGCTGATAGACTGAAATTCTTAAATTTAATAATCATCAGGAAATGTTCCATGAAGTTTCCAATCTATTTAATATTTACAAATCAGTAATATTTTCCATCACTGTGCCTGTATATCTGTGAGTTGCACTCAAATTTACAGTATGCCCAGTAAAAACTATTCAGTCATTTCTCTCTTCCTCCCATCTCTGCAAATTCAGCTCCAGAAGAAAGTGATGGCTGATATAAAGCGTCTCACAGTTCATGTCACTAGCAAGTATTTTACTTGCTACATTACACTATTTGTCTTTACCACACATTGTGTAATTTAGCTTGCCTATCTTGGAGCACAGGATAGACCACTGCTTCATGAAACTAAAAGGAACAACAAACAACAACCTTGTATCCAAATATCAAAAAATAAAGTGCCAGTAAACTGCTCCAACCACTGACCCACCTAAGCACAAAGTACTATAAAAATATCAGGCCCTTTTGGAAAATATACCTAGCATACCAAGATCTGGTTTTGTTTGTTTGTGTTTGGGGATTTTGTTGTGTCTTTTCACAGTCTAATGGCTCAGTTGTGTCCTTAGACCTCCAGTGATGATTCAAAATGTGAAAGAACATAGGCGTTAGACCAGCAGCCTCCACAATGAACTGTTGGTCCACCCAAATTCTTCCATTCTCCAAAATCCATGATCACCAAATACACATCTTCTATGGCTATACCAGTGGATAGGCACAGTTTTACCAAAAGTAGAGTTAGTCAAATGAACTATGCGTTTCTTTCTGAAATGCATGGATCTGGAGCTAATATAAACTGCAACTGACCAGAAGCAGAACAATTTAAGCAAACAAGCCTGTGTAGCTATATAGGCAATTGGGAGCAGTTTTGGTACTGTTTATTTTTAAACGTATCTGCACCCTAGAGCAGATAATTAAGGTTTGCAGTTTACCAATGCTGTAGATGGGACCAGTTTATAAATATGTAACACACACTCTCTCCCTCCCTCCTTCCTTCCAATCTGCAGGACCTGGACTTTTTTCTGTTCTTTTTTGTTGGTATTATTGTGTGAATGCTAATAAGCAGATTTTGCATTTTGTTTGAAATGAACTGAAGTGTGTGGTCATTCTGATCCCTTTCAGGAATGAGTTCCAAATTCCCAGACAAAGCAATGAGAAAACTCTGTCTCCTGCACACACGTTACACTCTTGACGTTGACAGTTCCATTGTTTTAGTGCAACGTTGCCATCAAAGGTGGCTTCTCAGGTAACTGGGGCCAGTACCATGGAGGGCTTTGCAAATGAGGATCCAAACCTTCAGTTGGACCCAGTATTTCATGAGGAGCCACACATTGGGGTGAGTGTTCTGGGGCAGACTTTCTGGTTGAGCAAAGGATTTACTGTGTACTGAACGAGCTGTAGCTTTTTTTAAAGTCGGCAGTTTCACAAGCAGACATGAAGAATTACAGTAATCAAGTCTGGAGGTCACGAATGCATTGATCGCTGTGGCTAAGCCTAAATCTGACAGGAACGCGCATGCTCATCTTGCCAGCTGCATATGGAAAAGGGTGCTTCTTGTGACCGTCACTATTTAGGTATCCAGAAGCTATGAGGAATCCACATGCACAATGAAACTGTGGACTTTAACAATCTGAAGGAAGATGCTGTCAGTACAGAGTGATATTACAGAGGTGGCAAGTTCTTCAAAGTGCTTCCCACTCCACGCTAGCATCACCTCTGTCTTCTCAGGACTCAGCATCCGACAGTCACTTGTCATTCAGTTGTTGATCTCAGTCAAACCCTTAGGCCTGGTCCACACTAACCCCCACTTCGAACTAAGATACGCAACTTCAGCTGCGTTAATAACGTAGCTGAAGTCGAAGTACCTTAGTTCGAACTTACTGCGGGTCCAGACGCGGCAGGCAGGCTCCCCCGTCGACTCCGCGTACTCCTCTCGTGGAGCAGGAGTACCGGCGTCGACGGCGAGCACTTCCGGGATTGATCCGGGATCGATTTATCACGTCTAGACAGGACGCAATAAATCAATCCCAGAAGATGGATTGCTTACCGCCGGACCCGGAGGTAAGTATAGACGTACCCTTAGACTGCTGGAAGATGATGCTGTTTAATTGTGATGGGAAATGGTGTAAACCTAGATGCCATTTGCACATTACTGGCATTTTAGTCCATGATGTGTCACAAACTCACTCCCCTCATGGCTTCATATAGATGAAGAACAAGATTGGGGAAAGGATGATCACAACTCTCTAGGCATAGCCCAAGAGCAATAGGTGAAGGTGTCTCAGTGTGATCCTGTTGTCTCTATTGCACCTATAAGTTGCAACAGGGGGATTCCACGGCCAATCATATTAAATGCTGTGGAGAGCTCCAGCAATGCCAGTTTGGATGTACCCTGTCAGCGGACTTCTGCTTAGCTGCCTGCTTCCAGGTGCAAATGCAGTTGCCCATGTTAATGGTTATGCACATTTTTAGGCCTTTTGAAATCATAACCCTTAATATCTACTATTGTCTACAGCTTACTACATTTCTGAAATTACACAAACTAAGAAAGTGTATCCACTATACAGCCATAACTTTAAAAAATGTTTTTACATTACTGGAGAAGTCTTGCAGCATTTTTGATTAGCCAGATAACAGTATAATAAGGAAGCAAACAGACAGCATAGTCTGGGAGTCTTCCATTAGCGGCAATAATATACTTCCATTTAGTAGCTTGAAAGAAGAAAGACTGGTATGCACTGTATTGTGATGAAAGGCTGTAACTAAAGTATCATTCTGTGTATTGCTGTACTATACACATTTTTGGCCAAACTGTGGACACAATTTACCCCACTTACTGAATTATGTTTTTAAACAGTTTACTGTTGATAGGAACACCCCAACTTGTTTAAATTCAATATACTACAGAATATATTGCAGCGATACAGTACTGTACATTTCCTCTTCTAGCACAAATATTTCTGTTCTCATAGTCTCTGTAGATTTTAAAACCAACAATAGCTGCTGCTTTGATTACAGCTCGAGTGCAGTGTGACTGATTTGTTACTCTGGGCTGAATCATCCTGAAAGAGAGCTGATTGGTTAAAAAAATGCTGACTACCATAGCAACTAACTTGTGACCTAGCTAATGTGCAATGAGTATTTCTTTGCTTGAATCAGAGCCACAAGTGAAGATAACAAGCCAAATCTGGGCCTGGTGTAACACCACTGATGCCAGTGGAGTTACACCAGGGATTGATATGGCCTACTCGCTGTAAGAAATGGTTTTATTTATACCTTTTTTTCTTGGTACGCTTGGTGCTGGGATGCAGAACCAAATCCTCAAATATTTATCAAATTGCGGAATGTCAGTAAAGTACCAGTATACAGACAGCAAGGAAATGTTTATTTCCTGGTATTGATTCTGCATTTTTATATTCACCATCAGACTCTTTGCAAAAACAAATAGTATTGTGTATTAAAAAATCCCTCAAGCATAGAAATGTACGGCTGGAAAGAACCTCAAGAGGTCATCAAGTATACCTAGACAATCCATGACAGGTGTTTCTCCAGCTGTTCTTTAAAGCTTCCAGTGACAGGGATTCCAGTCCTTGGAAGCCTACCCTTATAGTTAGGACGCTTTTTCTAATCTCTAACCTAAATCTCCCTTGCTGCAGAATAGGATGATTATTTCTTGTCCTACCTTCAGTGAACATGGAGAACAATTGATCACTGTCCTCTTTATAACAGCCTTTAACATATAGGAAGATGTATCAGGTCCCTTCTGTCTTCTTTTCTCAAGACCACACATGTGCAGTTTTTTTTAACCTTTCCTCAGAGGTCAGGTTTTGCAAACCTTTTAGCATTTTTGTTGCTCTTCTCTGAACTATCTCCAATTTGTCCACATCTTTCTTAAAGTGTGGTGTCCAGAACTGGACACAGTACTCCAGCTGCGGCCTCACCAGTGCCAAGAAGAGTGGGACAGTTATCTCCCATGTCTTACAGCACTCCTGTTATTACACCCCAGAATGATATTTGCCTTTTTTGCAACTGTATCATGTTGTTGACACACATTCAATTTGTGATCCACTATAATCCCCAGGTCTTTTTCAGCAATACTACTGTCAAGCAAGTTATTTCCCTTTTGTAGCTGTGCATTTTATTTTTCCTTCCTAAGTGTAGCACTTTAAATTTAATAAAGGTAAGTGCAATCTTGTTGAATGCAAACCAATTCTCCAATTTGCCAAGGCTGTTTTGAATTCTAATCGTGTCCTCTAAAATGCTAGCAACCCTTCTCAGCTTGGTGTCATCCGCAAATTTTATAAGCATAATGGACTTTCCACTGCATTATCCAAATCATTAATGAAAATATTGACTAGCATCAGACCCAGGCCAGACCAGGCGGCCCAGGGCCCCATTTGATATGGCCTCCCAGTTTGACAACGAATGGGATTGGCTGAATAAGTGACTGATAATCTAGTCATAGTTATCAGAACATAACAAAAAGGATTAAAAGCCTCTCAAGGAACATCTGAAGAGAATACTGAAAATCCACACTATTATTCAAACAGTTATTTCCTGTAATGAGCAGGATGAGAGGGCTGAGACATCAGAAATGGGGACAATCACTTACTGAAAATAAAATTTGAGAGCTAAATTGTGCCCACCTGGCACAGGCCCACAGTGAATGTGGGGTAGAGCCACACTGCCCTAGAAGGACACGGGGAGTCACAATGCCTCAGGATGATAATGCCTTCCAGGGCTCCTAGGACGAAGGAAGGCACTGGGGCTGTAACTGTGGTTGGCTCCTGCCTGGGCCGGGGGGAAATAGGGAACCCTGCCCCACCTGGATCCATTTAAAGGCCAATGAAAAATCTGCCACCAAATGAGGAAATGATGCATCAAGTTAAAAATGCTCTCACAATGCATCCAATTGCATTAACATTAAAGGCCAACGCCAACAATTTAAAAACTTGACAGCATAAAGTTAAGCACCTAAATCTGTATCTAGGCTCCCAAATAAGCGGCTTCATTTGCAGAGATGCTGAGCATTCACAGCTTCCAATGAAGTGAATTAGACATCAGAGGTGCTGAGTACCTCTGAAAATCAGGCATTTGTTTGGAGCCTAAATATGGATTCCGGCACTTTGTTTTAGGCTCCCAAATTTGAAAAATTTGGCCTGAATTTCCACACTTGCATACAGTGGATAAAATATTGCACTATAGAGTCACTTTTTTTCACACTTTGGATCTGATATGGAGAGGCTGCAGAGCTCCTGAAACTTCAGCTGATGTCAGTGGGTGTTCAAAACCTCTGAGGATCAGACCCATTATGCATTAAAATAAATTCATCTTTAAATAACATGCTTGCAACAAAAACTCTTGTATCTAGAGTCAGTGAAACCCAAATGCCACTTCATTATTTGGAGCTGTTAATTTCCTTTGACTCATTCTAATGATGTAGCTGAAAAGGGGCATATATCTGGTTTTGTCACCAATCTCTGAAATGTCATCTGTTAATGTCATTCTGATGCGGAACCTGTTCTTCTAGCTATAAACATGTAATTCTCATAAGTCTCAAATGGGAGTCACGAACCCATCTCATATAAAGTACACGCATTCCTTAGTAAAAAAGAAAAACAAAACCCATACATGTTATGGAAAATGAGGGTTGACACTCCACTTATAAGCTCTGTTTTTATTTCGTGCAGAACTGCAGTGTGTTTGGTAAAATTATTTAGAATTCCCTCTTTAGTTATTTGATTCAAAAACTGTCGACACTTATAATCTTGATATATGAGTATCAATGAGAAAACTAAGGCAAAGTGGTTCAAGAGACTTACCCAAAGCCACATTAGAGATCTGTGGAAGAGCAAAGAATAGATTCCAGCTCTCTTAGGTTTTATTCACAAAATCATTCTTCCTCTCCAAATCTCAGACAGTACTTGGTAGGCCTTGGAGCCACAGCAGGTCAGCTTTTATTATTTTTTTATATTACCGTAGTGCCTAGGAACCCCAGTCATGGACCAGGACCCCCACGGTGCTAGGTGCTGCACAAACACAGAACAAAAAGGCAGGTCCTGCCCCAAAGAGCTTTTGCCCATAGGAGGAAATGTTTTCAGAATGGAAATCGTTTTGTTTCCCTCCCCCTCACACACATCCCAATCTTGTACTAGAAGAAAAGCATAAGCAACAGACTGTGACAAGTTATTTTGAAACTGAGGCCTGGTCTACACTAAAGAGTGTGAAAAATCCACAGCCATAAACAACATATTTAAGTCGACATACACCCGATGTAAATAACATTAGGTCGATGGAAGAATTATTTCATTGACCTAGCTACTGCCTCTTGGGGAAGTGGATTACCTGCACCGAAGGGAGAACCCCTCCCCCGTCAGCATAGAGAGCATGTATACTGAAGTACTACAGCAGCACAGCATTTCAAGTGTAGGCAAGCCCTGAATCCTGTTGAAGTGAGTCTCTTTTTACCTCAAGGAATCATTACAGACCGTTATGATAAAAACACTGGCATTTTCCTGAAATCAATAACAAACAAAAAGCCCTGTATGTGTTGGTCCAGATTCTGTTCTCACCAGAGTAACTCCATTAAACATGTGGGTTGCAGAGTTGTAGCCGTGTTGGGAGACACGGGTGAGGTAATATCTTATTGGACCAACTTTTTCGGTGGAAGAGACAAGTTTTCGAGCTACACAGAGCTCTACTTCAGGTCTGGAAAAAGTAATCAGAGTGGCACAGCTAAATACAAGGTGGGAGAGGTTGTTAAGCACAAGGTGTAAACATATTGCAGAGATCAGTTAAAGTGAAGTAGACAATTAACACCTCTGCAGTCATAGGACAAACAAGGGTTAGTAGATTACAAATTGCCGTAGTGAGCCATAAAGCCAGTGTCTCTGGTTTTATGATTTTTGGGGTCTAGCAGAGTTATGAATTTAAGTTCACAGCTTGTCTTTTGAAGGTGTTTTTCAGCTTTCCTTTGAGGACAAGGACTGAGAGATCCCATATGGAATGATCGCTTTGTGAAAGTGTTCACCCATGGGTGATAGGGTGTTTTTGTCTTATTTTTCTGTGCGAGTTCAGTTGAGAGCACAGTGATTATCTCATTTCACGCAGTTGTACCTAAACCAGCGGATCAGATGCTCCACCAACAACTATGTGGGTGAAACCACACCAATCACTACGCTCTCAAATGAACTCACACAGAAAAAAAGCTGAAAACTACTTGGATATCCCCAATGCCAACAGAAGACAGTGCACTACAGTGCGCTTCTAGCTCTACCCAATGCACAGAGCCCAATACCAGCACTGAACCTGTAGTGAGGGCTCCATAGTAGTCTGGGGAATGGAGAACAATTGCAAGGAGACAGTAACCACTCTTTATCCAGGGGTATTTATATACTCTTCACTCACCTAACTGGAGAAGGCAATCTTGGCCTTTCTTTTGCATGGATAAATATCTGTACAATTTTTGTTATATAATTGCACACGTCTCTTACACAAGTAAACAACATTTACTTTACCATCTATTAGTAACTGAAAATTACCAAGCAATTTTCAACAAAAATTAAGTAATTTGACGTGACCATTAGTAGTTATCTTACTTCGTTTTACTAATTAAAAATTACTCGGTATTTTCTGAGTGTTCATAATAAGCATAACTGAGGAAGACCTGCAAGCTCCTTGTTGCAAGCAAAAGGAAACTAACAAATCAGTGTCATTTAAGTAAGCGAAGCCATTCTACCGCCTAGCATGTGTGGAACTGCTGATGCAGATGGTCGCTATGTATTGGAAACTACTGTATGGATCACTTAAAGGGATCAAGTAAACACAGATGGAGAATACCCTGACAGGTTTCCAGTGTAGTTCAGTAACTAAAATATGATTATGTTGCTGATACGCAAACTTGGAGTGGAGCTCTTTCCCATAATACTTGGATATGCATGTTCCCAGAGGTTCTGAGGTTTAGCAGTTCATGACATTCATGTAGTACAGTGAAACAGGCAGTTCAATATACAGTTCTATGTTGGATAATGATGTTCGCAGAAGTTACTGTGAGTGGAGGTTGGGTTATATTAAGAGTTGGGAGTGAAGCAGCAGCATGCACTGTTTTTACCATTCTGTAATACCTGTCAAAGGTTTCCAGAGCACTTCACAAATAATTAGGCCTTGTTATACCCAATGAAGTATGAGAGGGGTGTTAATCCCATTTTCCAGATGAGCAAACGACAGCACAGAGAAGTTAGGTGAATTGTTCCAGAACTCTCACATAATCAGTGGTGAGCTGGGAAACAATGCTCCTTAAGTACACGTTCCACAAGAAACAGAAAAAGCTGCTTCCTGAAGTTTTCTACACTCAGCAAAGAAAACTGTTGACAGAAGATGGCAAGCAGAAAAGAGTGGAGCTCCTGAAAAGTGACTAAGAAGGAGAAAAGTGAAAGTCTCATCTACCTTTATTTATAAATATTTGAATTTATGTCACCTATAAAGAAACCTCAGGCTCCAGCTAACAACTCTCAATTACAATAAAACACATGCAGACTCTGGATAGGTCACTTCTTCTAGGAAGCAACTGCTTTCAAAAAATACCTTTATTCATTGCATGTATTATAGGGTGACAATACACTTGATAAACTGAAGACAACCTTAACACTTGTTCCTCTTCTGTGGAGTCTGCAGTCAGGTCACCGGAAGGACTCCCTGTAATCAATCAGCCAGCGGGGGGAAACAAAACAAGTGATGGCACCCTTACCTCCAACCCCATCTTCAGAATCAACCTCGTAGATGCTCTCCCCTTCCATGTTCTCTGCAGGGCCAGGCTGAATGCAAGGTTTTCTAGGGATGACCTGTTTCAGGCTCCAGAAGGAAGATGAATCCACACACTCTGCAGCCAGCAAGTAGTATCTTTCAAACAAAATGTAAAAATAAAGCCATTGGATTATTTCTGCTAAACATTTTGGAGTTTGCTATTTTTCCTTGCCCCCCAAAATTATGAGCTCTTCTGTATCAACCAGTTCTGATGGCAGAGATCCTCATCTTGGGCCACTGAATATCCCTGGACAGCTCTCAGAGTGAGGTTTAAGCGGAGAGACCATTCCAATTCATCCAGTGGACATTCCATCTGTAGATAGGTGTAAAGATTGGAGTGCACAGAAAAAGGACAAACAAAACCCCTCATGTGTCTAAAGATGAAGGGAAACAGATAGCAGGAAGGCTCACCCCTTTTCCCAGATTGGACCTAAGTATCTACCTCTTTCCATTACCCACCTCCAGTCTATGTTTGTGTCTCATACTCATGTAATTCCCACCTCTTTCTTTTTAAAACAAAAATCTCACATGGATGGAAAAATATACTGATGAATCAGGACATGTCCATGTCTCTGAATGGAAGAAACCAACAGCAGTAGAGCAGGGAGGAGTTACTAGAATAGTTTTTGAAGGAAGAGGTGGAGAACTATTACCAACCTTCACACACCATTCCCAGATGCTCATGATTTATATAATATACTGAGAGGTGAGACCAAAACCACTCTTCTTCTCTGGGTATGAATTTTGCAAACCCGTTAAGACTTAGAGGAGAAAATGGAACATGAAATACAGCATTAAGAACACATTGGCAGACCTGTGTCTTAGAGGAGTGAATTAGGACAGGACAAGAACACAACACAAGATCGATGGCTTGGATCAAATACATAATGATCTGGCCTACAGAACATAGGTCAGGTACAACATGTTACAGAGCAGTGCATTGGCAATCTTCAGCCTTTGTCACTTTCACATGAGTGAGTAACTAATTTCTACTGATAAATCTGTGGCACCAAACTGAAGGTCCTTCTCTTTTGCTTTCCCACATCATTAGGACTCCAGCCAAACTGCTTCATCCAACAGCCTTTTACAGAGGGCTGAGAAGGGGACAGAAAATTCACAGTGACAAGTGAGTTGGGCCCACCTATGTTTTGTTGTTTTCAGTTTCCTTTCTTCAACTTATTAACAAATTAGTACGGTGACATCAACAAATCAGTGTGTATACATATATTAGAAAACAGTCAAGTGCTATGTCATTTTGTTGGTAAAAGAAGTGCATACCTAAGTGTTTTACACCAGATGATCTCTACATCTTCAATTGCTTCAAGCTTCCCACTCAGCTTCTGCGTGTTTTTGTCCACTTCCCTCTGGTTGAGCCAGCTCTTTCAATGTGCCATGTGTGAGCCATGTTATACTGCATGCAAGGCACTGCAAAACACTCAGCAGACGTTCCATGGAGCGAAAGTTGTTGTGCACCCTTCTTGTAATGTTCTGGCTTCTCAACCTCATTTTAATGTTCCAAAAAAGGTATTTCAAATCAAGGCTCAAGTTTATCAGAATGATTATATCTACCATTGGCTGGGGTTTGAGGATTGAAAAAGGGTCCATATAGTAACCCTGATTTTCAGTGATGAAATATCCATTACAAAAACTCTTAATTTGGTAAAGAATCCATAATAAATAAGTTCCATTTAATAAAAATAATATTTTAACATACTTACCAAACAACTGGAGTTCAGTGGCCATAATATCAACATCTGGGTGAGTGTTCACATCTGAAATATTTAGATGCCATATGTAGATCTAGGGTATTTTGCAAGAAGGTTAAAATTTGTGGTCCCGGTTTATAAACTACAGTGCCATCAACTATGCATCCCATGGCTTGAAAAAAATCTGTTTTATTCTTTCCAGGATTTAGTAATGTTTCTGTACAACTAAATGAATTTTTAGCTAAATGTTTTTAGAAAGTCTGCAGTGCAAATTCTCATAATTTGACTTTTCAACCAAAAGTACTTGTGAGTTCTCATAGGGGAAATGTTCCCTGGTTCCATTCAGATCATCTGATTGTAAACACTGGCTGGACAGTTTAGTCCTTTTATAAAGCGATAGATATTGTTGTGAGATTTGTATAAAGTGGCTGGTGGCCAGATGGTATAGCACAGTGTCTAGAAACAAACGAAGTTACCCATTGAAATGTACCTAATACAGACACAGACTTCCATGTCTAGTGCTGAAATGTCAAAAAGGCAATGACTTGAGCATGGCTTGCTCTCCCAGAGACTAGATCACAGAGGTCTGAGATATCTTTTTTATCCAAATAGCAAAGATATAACTATTCTCACTTTTGATCTACAGTAGTGTTTTCTATTCCCCAGATTTACCAAAGAATGTAAGGTGTATGCTGCCAGACAGAATATTCTCTTCAGCCTGCACTACTTAGAGCTATTAACATCTAATTCATTTCGTTCTATTGTGATATCAGTCAAAGGAAAGAGGCCTGATGGAAAATGTTCTATATATATGATGCAGGTGTTTATGCAGCTTAATATATTTGTTTATCTGTGTCTAAATATAAATATGTGCCTTTGTCAAAACCTCCTTAATGTAGCTCACTTTACAGTGTGGTACTAAAATAAATCAAATTTATATCCCTTTATGGAAACATATATGTGCAGAGTAGTAAATTATAGGGATTCCAAAGTATTAAATGTATGACTGTTGGCTACCAATACCTAATTGTAATATTATATTACAGTTCAGGTACTTCCCAAACAGTGAATTGCTAACTGTACTGAAAAATTAATTCCCAGAGAACTTATCTTCCTCTAGTTACAGAATTATCACTAGGCTATTATGGGAAATGAGTGAGGTGAAGAAAAAAGGGAAACCGTAAAACTACTTTTTTAATCATGTATTATTTTACATTTCTTCCTTTTCTAACATACTTTTCTTTATTTCATGCTTGCTGAATCTCTCCACGTTCCATCTGCACAATGGTTACTGTTAACAGCACTTCAACATTTTTTATTTAGGAGAAAAGATACTCTATTGTTCAGTTCCCTAGTTATGAGAATTTTTTTAATTAAAAACTGAAACCAAACTGCTGCAGCACTACTGAAAACTTACAGCTGCTCAGATGTAATCACAGCAGCGGGGTAAAAGCACAGAGGTGGAATTTTTAGAGCAGAATTGCTTCACACTTGGCTGTGTTGGGGATTAGCTTTGCTTTCTATTTGAGACACAAGAATTTGGAATTTAAGAAGTTCGCTGCTCCTCTTCTTGGCTATAAGGCTACGTATGAGTCATGAATGGAGTTAGTACAGAACAGATATGATGCACAGATGGGTTCCACACATTCCAAATTTGCGAGGGTCAAAATACCTACAGTACAAGTTATTGCCTTTGGGTGTGTCGTCTCATTTTTAAACAGTATAATGCTCCTTTTTCAACCTACTGCATGCCCCTCCTTAACACCACACAATGGGCACATTTCACCAGCAAGTTCCAGGAGGTAGAGCAATGATGTGTAACCTGTGATCTGGGCACGCTTGTTTCCTTTGAGGTGCTACACTGTTACCCTCCAGGGTGACTGTATTAAGAAATTTATTTAAGCATAAGCTTTCGTGGGCTACAGCCCACTTCATCAGATACATAGAATGGAACATATAGTAAGAACACACACACACACACACACACACACACAATGAAAAGGTGGAAGTAGCCATACCAACTCTAAGAGGCTAATTAATTAAGATGAGCTATTATCAGCAGGAGAAAAAAAACTTTTGTAGTGATAATCAAGATGGCCCATTTCGGATAGTTGACAAGAAGGTTTTGAGGGGCCCATTTCGGACAGCTGACAAGAAGGTGTGAGGATACTTATTTCCCCATGTTAAGTATCCTCACTCCTTCTTGTGAACTGTCCGAAATGGGCCATCTTGATTATCACTACAAAAGTTTTTTTTCTCC
>NW_020664417.1:80365355-80473259 GCF_002925995.2 Terrapene triunguis
TTTGTAGTGATAATCAAGATGGCCCATTTCGGATAGTTGACAAGAAGATTTTGAGGGGCCCATTTCAGACAGCTGACAAGAAGGTGTGAGGATACTTATTTCCCCATGTTAAGTATCCTCACTCCTTCTTGTGAACTGTCTGAAATGGGCCATCTTGATTATCACTACAAAAGTTTTTTTTCTCCTGCTGATAATAGCTCATCTTAATTAATTAGCCTCTTAGAGTTTGTAGGGCTACTTCCACCTTTTCATGTTCTCTGTATGTATATATATATCTTCTTACTATATGTTCCATTCTGTGCATCTGATGAAGTGGGCTGTAGCGTATGCTCAAATGTTAGTCTCTAAGGTGCCACAAGTACTCCTGTTCTTTTTGCGGATACAGGCTAACATGGCTGCTACTCTGAAGCCTGTATTAAGAAAATGTGTATTTGATTATGATCTGAAAGTGAGAGCAAACTGAAGTGTTTGAATCAGCACTGTTGCTATGGGGAGGATGCAGGGGGACAAAGGTAGGAGCTTGACAGGCTCAGGGAGAGCAAGGGAGCTCACTGGGCTCTACCTAAACCTCGGGCAGCCCACACAGCTGGCCAAGGTAGGGGAAAAAGGGAAAAGCTGAGAACCAGCAACCGGCTCTAACTCTCTGACCGAGGCCCAATTAGAACAGCCTTGTTGTTGCTCTAAACTTGTGCCAACTAGCTATGTTCCCAAGGATGTGTGCTCCCACAACTCCCTTCCCAACCCCCAAACACATGCCTGGTGCCAGGGGCTGCAGAGAGGGAGCTGTAGATGCTAGTTTTACACTCACTGGAGACTCCCATGAACTGGGGGAATCTCCAGCCATGCAGAGGCGACGTGTAGGGGAAAGGAGGCATGCAGGGTCATGTTCCCCCACAGGATTTCTGCCTTTCATTTAGCACAGAGGTTTTCAAACTGTGGGGCACACCCACCTAGGGTCCCCCTAGTTTGAAAACTGTTGCTTCCTCCCAGGAGCCAGCAGATCGGAAGCTGGTGGGAGCTGTCCGTGCCCCTGGCTCTCCGTGCTGTGGGAGCCGGGGCGCTGGCTGGCTGCCCAGCAGCCCTCCCTGCCCTGCTCCCTGAACAGGGATGCCTTTGCACGGCCAGGCGCTCCCCAGGCAAGGCGGGCGGCACACCTCCAAGATGCACCCCTGACGTGCTCTTGCCTCTCCCCCAAAGGAGCCTGGCAACAGCCAGTGATGCCCCCTGCCTGCGGGACCCGGCTGCCACACGATGCTCCCCGAGGCACTCGCTTGCCGCTGCCCTGGTGCTTCTGGCTCTGCTGCTGCTCCTCAGCCCAGAGGAGACATGTGCAGCAGTCACATGCCCCCCCAAGAGTTACGCTTAGTCTCTGACAGCCAGACATGTGCAGGTCATCTTTGCTCCCTTTGTGCTGCCTGCGCCCCAGAAAATACGTTCTACAGTACTGATAGAGGCCCCTCGACCTTTCTGAAATTACACGTTTGGTCCTCTGGCTGGAAAGGTTGGACACAGAAGAACTTAACATTAACGCTCAGTAAAGTACTAATACTGCCTTATAGCTACATTTTAAAATACAAATAAACAAGCAAACATTTAAAAACAGTGACGTGCTTTCTGCCATGATTTAGAAACGTGCAAAAATCAGGGCATGGAAAAAGTACTTAGCATTTATTAGCACTTCCAATTGCCAAAGCATTTTGCAAACATTACCTCTGGAAATCAGAAAGACTTCCACTGATTTCAATGGGCTTTGCATCAAGCCCTAAGTTGACATCCAGGCAATAAGTGTGATATGAAGAGAAGCCAAAATGTGGATATTTACCACAGTGACCAACCAATATATACACCTCTTCTGCAGCAACAAGACTCTCCCTGTACACAAGCATATTTATGTTCCAAGTTAACCAATAGAAGGGAAGTTATCAATTTACTGATACGTTATTAACAGCCCTGTAGTAATCAGAGTAGAAGCAAACCTGTCTGCCTGGTACAGACCACACCAATTCCTCCAACAAGGCATAGTTTTGCAAGTTGGTAATAGCAGGAGTTACAGTGGTGTTAAAAAGACAAACCTATGCCAGCCTAGGACTGTAGCAATGTAAACACAATTATATTGACTGATGGATTTTATTTCCAAATACAAATACTCTACCAAAACAGGGCTCAACCTTCCATTCCCAGTGTGGGCAGAACTTCCACTGAAACACACTGCCAACTCCTTTCTATGGACACTGCAGGGCCCGCTCTTTTCGCCTATATGAACAGAGCCTGACACTCTTTATCCACTCCATGTTCTTTTCATCTCTTTGGAATGCACTGTACAGGGTGTGGACAAGTATCTGGGGACTAAGGAAAAATCAGTTTCCCTCTCCCTTTCCATTTGTCTTTTTTTGTGAAGTGTTTGTTTTTGGGGGTACAGGCCTTTGGTATGAATGGAAAATGGAACTGAGGAAGACACCTGCTGTTAGGGCAATCCTCTTGGGTACAGAAGAATTCTATTCTATTCATGTTCTTATACCAACCTCATCACTGAACCAGAAGGCACCTGTTTTTTTAGATTCCTTCATCAATTCACTTTGACTTGAGGAAAATTCATGTGGGTGACTCTGAAAGGAGTATTTTGCATTCCTCCTGAATGAGTATTTAGTTGAGTAATGCCAGGTCTGTTAATAAAGCCTATGCCCTTTAGCAGAATATCATTCAGATCTGGTATGCATCACCAAGAACTAATGTATTGGTCTTGCCCCTGGGTAGACATCACCTATATACAAGGGAGCCTGCCCTGTCTACCTAGGTGTTTATACCACTCCATTTCCTCACTTGCTGAGGGGATTTGTTCAAAGGAATGGAATCAATCTCGAGACTCTTGACATAACTTTTGACTTTGTCCTTCCACAGAAAGCCTCCATGTGTTGAACATCGTTGGAAATCTTTTGACCAGTTGCACAAGGTGTCCTGACCATGTTTTAAATAATTAACTCATAACACATGCCCTCCTGACCCCAAGGCTTGGTAACAGCAATCACTCTTAGCAGGGCTTTCAGTAATGCTGCACCATCGCTCACAGAAGCATGACTATTTAGTGGGTTGAACCTATTTGACTAGCATACCACCTTTTCCCCCCCAGACAGCACTATAAGTAGGTGCTAAAGTAATGGGGGAATTCTTCTATCTGTAGACATTCTTTCTTTCTTTCTTCCTTTCACACTGACAATAAGCTCAATACTTTACACAAAAAACCCACAAAGAGCTTGCAAACTAATCTAACTAGCTTGGGTATCGATCAGTAGCGGTATAGCTGTGGCAGCGTATGCCTCCGCGTGCTGTACAAGCCCATGCAGAACCTTTCTTGTGAACTGCTGAAGCTTCGCTGCTCTGGCATCTGAGTTAGCTAGATTTATGTCTAAACAAGGGGCAATCTCAGTCTGTAAATGCAGTGTAGGCATATATTAAAATGAAGCTACAGGGTCAGACGCAAACTTCGAATGGCTTGCTCATGGTTCCCATTAAAATCAGTGCATGTACTTGAGTTAGGGCAAAATTTGGTCCAGAAAGGGAAGGAAACTAGCTTACAAACTAGTTGTACCGATTCCCTTCTCCAAAAGATTTTAAAGATTATTGAAATAAGGGAATTTTAACTTAAAACTGTTTCTATTTTCATACAGTTGACCTATCCCTGAACAATCTCGTTATATATGCCAAACTGTTTTTCCCAAGCATCAGTCATAAAATCTCTTTCTGCTTGTTTTTCTTTCAATACATATTGCAGCCACTACAAAGAAAATCATATAGTACATTAAATGTCTGAGTTCCACCTTGTGTTCACCATTCAATCTCTCTGCACTGTAATAACAACAAAAGAGAGTACAGCACAGCACTTACATTATTTTCTCTCTGGAATGTAGTGCTACTGAGCAACTGGGAGTGTTCGCTGTGTAGTGTGTGTGTGTGCGTGTGTGTGGGGGGGGGGGGGTTTTTTTTTTTTTTTTCTAAGCCTTTTTTGGGGGAGGAGGATGGATTGAGACTGAATAGCCTCATTTGAATATAGTAAGACACCAGAATGTCCCACTGTCCCATTCCTGAAGCCTGTACAGCATCAACAAAAGCACAGAATGGAGACAGCAGGAGCAACAGTGAGTGACTGTATGGATGTAATTCTCCTGGTCATTTCCCATGATTATATACGCTACCATTAGGTCAAGTTGCCTCTCTACGACAGAATACTTTATAAAGGTGTGGCATGAACCGTAGGCTGAAAGTCAGGAATTCTAAACTGGCATGATTCACTCTCTGTTACCTTGGACTAATCATTTACTCTCTGTGCCTCAGTTTCTCTAAGTGGAAATGCAGATGATAAATGCTAGCATTCACAGGGGTGTTATAGGGATAGTTAATATTTGTACTATTCATTTATGGTATCAAAAACGGAATGCAGAGTGCCGTATCAAAAATCTTTATTCAAAAGCATCAACAGAAGTTCATGACAAAAGGGTGGGTGGTTGGTTAGTTCGGATGTCCTTTCTACAACATGCTACCCAGTTAGTTCATGTCACATGCAACATCCCTAGGAAGAAAAAATACACATTCATACTTAAAAATTATACAGATTAATTAATACACAGAATAATACCATAGTATAAAATTCTACTATTGCTGTCATCAATAACAAAGCCTTATCTTGAGGAATCCCTTTGCCCTGGTGGCTATTCATTTCATTAGTAGAGAGATTCAATTTACAGTCTAATCATATTTTAAGTCTGACTATATTATTGTGCTCAGTTACAGTAAGGTAACATAGCAACAGGATATCTATTTCTAGGTGAAGGGGCTTGTATTCCATTTTGAAATCTACATTCCTGTTAGCCACATTTAAAGGCAGAAATTAACAATCTGGAAGCATATAATAAAAACAATAAAGAAAGCATACAAAAATTGCTCAAAACATAATTTACCAAAAACTGAATAATATTTGATGGCCAAATAAAGATACATTCAGAATGAAGAAAGAATACAGATGAAATAAAATAAACCTCAGATCAGTAACAATATGGTTACATTTAGAAGCCTGCAGAGCATGAACACTTTGCTTTTCATGGGCAGTCTTAGCTGACGGGCTAAATTAAACATATAATGTACACAGAATATTTTCTCATTTTCTTTAACATTAGTACTCAGATAATGACGGAGGGCTGAATTTATGTCCAGCTGCAGCTTTTAAAACCAACCAAGTGAAATTTAGTTTGTATGCTAGAACAACTGTGGAAATCAATTCTTAATCTATGACCTTGCTTACCACAGCTTGAAGCCTTGCAATAAATAAATGCCTTGAGCCACAAATAAGAAACATTTGGCGAATCAAAGAGACAAATAACACAAATCTATATGTGTATATATAGCATTAGAAAGGTCATGTAAAATACAATATCGGCTCCTTTCTTGCTCTAATGTAATAATATTTGAAAGGCAGGACACAGTAATTGGCTGCATTAATACCCAGGTGGTGAAAAATCACAAGTACCTATTTTCTTTTCAAATGACAATGTTTCGTCTTTTGAGAAGGATTCCTTGTAGCCTGCATGGCATTTTAATACACACAAGTGCTTTGAAATACAGAAACTCTGAAGGAGGTCTATTTTCCTTTGTGCTAACAAATCAGAAGTCCTTTTCTAATTCACATTCGAGTTTCATCATGAAATTGCTGGTTGTTTTGTGTGTGGTTAAAAGGGGGGTGACGGTGGGAAGTCCAGGTTTGTGTGTTAATCTCCCCTTATTTGCAACCTATTTGTACATATGCACCACTCCATCTTTTCTCCGTTGTCTAATCTGTATCTCTCAATTTCTCTCCTTCTGTTATTATTTATTTCTCTAATTGTATTGTTAAACCAAAAATATGGGATTAAAAACAGCCCTTACTCATGTGAATAACCTTTGACTTCAGTAGTACTACTCACTTCAATAAAGGCTGAAAGATAGAAGCCCTACAGTTATATTTTATTATACCCTTTTAATTTTTAAAAAACAAATATAAAACATTTAAATCCCACACATCTTTTTATCGTATATCTGACTGATCCTACACAATGACAATAGGATACCCTGAGAGATATTTTCTCTTCAGATTCCTTTATAGCAACTGCATATTTTTAAAATTAGCTAGTTTGAAATAGTACTATTTTCAGCCAATTTCGCTTTTACTAATTATCTCCTCTCTGTTACACTGGGACCCAAAAGTGACACTAGCGCACACTTATTTGTAGACAACATGCTACTACCAGTTTGCACAGCGGGTAGCCAAAAATGCAGATGGTGACGTTTTCCTTTGTTTTTAACCTCATGTCACATGAGGTAATCTAATCTGAAATGAAGGAATCCGGTGGGCCAAATTAGTCTTCAAATCAGATTTTTGTGTAGATGTTCAAATCGGAATAAAGCTAGGCTGTGGCTTAATCCTGCTCTGCTGGAATTTGATGGAAGTTTTGACCCTGTTAGGAGTGCAGGATCAGGCCCTTAGTGATAACACATGTTTATACCACATGCTATAGCAAGTTTAGGGTCTGATCCTACTCCCACTAAAGTTAGAAGTTTTGCCATTGACTTCAGTAGAACACAATTGGGAAGCAATTATAACCAGTGTAGGGCAACAGAAGGCAACCTTTAGTTTCCCAAGGGAATTACTAAAAGGTGTATGTACACAGTTTGCAAAAGAACTTGTATCAGAGCTCTGATACAAGTTCAACAATCCACTTATACTGGGTAGAGATATTTTATGAACAGTATACACAGACTGAAAGAACCCAACCTTCCAATATGAAACAGAATTTGGTATAATCTCAAAGTAAGGGACTGAATGCTAAGAGCAGAGTAACTGTAGATAATTGGAAAAGACAATATGCACTTATATCATTATAGTATATACCCAGCTTTTGACATTACATGCTAATAATAAGTGATAGAATGTTGGCCAGGACACCATTTCTGTTTGCCAAAAGTGTCACAAGATATTTAGCATCTACCTGTGCTACCACAATACAAAACTATCCTACTATCATCCACCATGTGGGGGGGAGGAGGGGGTTTGAGATCCCGTTTAATACATTTTCTTAGTAATTCTTAACTTTTTCCTTATTGGGACCCTTCCAGGAGCCCCACTCATGATGCCAGGATTTAGCCAGGACTGCCCTCTCCTTTAGCAATAAGGGAAGGACAGACTGAACGTGACTCCCAGATTGAGAGCCCTTAAATTAATGGAAGAGGGCACCTCAGACAATATTGGATCTGATCCCAAATCAGCAATGTGCTGACGGACTGTCTTCAGAAAATGCTGCAAGCCAAACCTTCCTCTTTGACAAAAGCCTGCCTTATCACTATAAGAATTACAGTCACAATCACTGATGTCCACTTCTAGCCCTAAGTCCCCACCAACCAATAAACAGAGGAAATAATAAAATTAAATTAACAAAATAAAAAACCTCTACCTCAAGCAAAGTTTTGACTCTGGAAAGAATAACAATGCCTAGTTCTTTTTGCCAGTACATCTCAAATCACTTTCCAGTATTCTCATTTCACAGGCACAGTGGTGAAGTGATTTGCCCAAAGTCACCCAGTAGGCCAGTGGCAGAGCCAGGAACAGAATAAACTCCTTTCTCCTAGAACTGGAAGGGACCTTGAAAGGTCATTGAGTCTAGCCCCCTGCCTTCACTAGGCAGGACCAAGTACTGTTTTTGCTCCAGATCCCTAAGTGGCCCCCTCAAGGATTGAACTCACAACCTCGGGTTTAGCAGGCCAATGCTCAAACCACTGAGCTATCCCTCCTCCCATATGCATGTCTCAAGTCCCAGTCCAGTGCTTTATCCAGTAGGCCACACTACTCCGGAGAACCGGAACTTCCAGAAAGTCGACTTGGGGGCTTTGCTATTGATTTTACATGAAAAAGTGCTTAGCTACTACAGTGATGGGTAACAGTACGCAACTAAGTAGAGAGACGACTTGTTCACTCTCTGAAGCCCTTGGGAAAATTCCCCCACCAAACTGAAGGGTGAGTTGGAGCAAAGCTCATCCGCTCTCTGGATACTGTTCACTTAGGCTCACATAAACACTGCTGGAGAGCAACATTTTTGCCTTTGGGATGCATCAGACTGAGCCAAATGTCAAGTAGTTTAAAATAAAATTGCCAATGGAGAAAACCCTAGACCTAGGCCTACCACACTCCCACCAATTTCAATTTACCCAAACAATCTGAACATGAAATTTCATGTTCAAATTACCCTCAGCTATATCATCATCAATCATTGCAGGATATTTGTAATTTGTTCCTGAAAAGTATTTCCAGAAAAGTGCATTTAATGTTAGTTGTTTTGCCCAGTGGTGCCACCACCTTCCTAGGTTATAAGAAAATGTTTTTGTTCACATGGGAGAACATATTAAGATTCCCAATCATTCTGCACTCTTCTACCTGAGCACACAAGCCTCCTGCCCCCAGAACGTGGGTTTACCGCAGGCTAAGAGGGAATTTTTGTGGAAATGGTGCAAAGAGGGCTTAGCATGGGCAAGGACCTAACCCAATATGTAGTTTCAAAATCTGAACTCTAAAAATAAAGGAGATAGTTAAAATGTGGCAGTGATAACTCTCACAATGGGTTGAACCACTATGGGAACAAGTTTTCTAACATTCCCTCAGCAGTGGGTGCTAAGCACTGTCTGACCCCATCTTCACCAGCAGCCCAACCTACAGCAGTTGAGATGGAGCTGAGGGAAATCAGATTTCACTATAATAAATTGTCAATCATAGGTCTTTTCATAGTGTAAGTACAGCCTGGGAGTTTTAACCTGGTAATGAGCCCAGCTCCAGTCTGTGTAGGGATCAAGAACCCAGAGAAGTCTTTGAAAACCTGAGGCTCGCAGGTAATAATCATAGTTTGCATTTATAAAGCACCTTTCATGAGATGATCTCAAAGAGCTTTACAAACATGTGTTAATTAGGCCTCTTCACAAGGCGAGTAAATATTCGCTTTCCCATTTCAAAAATGGGGAAACAGAGGCACAGCAAGTAACTTGCTTAAGGTCAGACAGTAAGTCGGTTGTAGAGCCACAAATATAACACACATCTCCTGACTCCCAGTCCTATGTGCTAACCATTAGCTAACACTCCTTGACAACATCTAGTATGCCACAGCTGATTTTCTCTATTAGCCATCCTGTTATTTTTTGACAAACAAAACCTCCCTTGCATAGTCTCTGAAATAAGCCCCTAAACAAACACACCCAACTCCCTTTTAAATCAATAGAAATTATGGTCCTGATTGCAGGATCAAGGCCTGTGTTTATAGATTTGAATCTCTAAGTATAAGGAAACAATTTTTTCCTTAAGAAGCATGTCATGTTTACATGGCAATATACAGCTGATCATAGCTAATAACCATTAGAAAATAATTTAAGATGCAATATTTGTGGCATAAAGAAGTGCACTCACTGATAGCCCTATATCAGCATAAAAGACTAACTGCTTTAATCTGTCCTCAAAAGAAAAAGATATTGATTTATTATAACTACGGGGCCCAGCCCTCCTGTACAATGATTTGTGACATGTATTGATTTATGGCACTATTTGAAAGACTTTTTTTTTTTTTTTTTTTTTTACATTTAATCAATTAAATGAAAAATGGATTGAAAAGTAAATCATGATTCAAAAATACCATTTTACTGCATTGTACAGGCAATTTTCATCCATCTATTTATTTTTTAGTATTTCCCCAGGAACAAAGATGGAAATATTTTGAATACCTGCAATTTGATTTATTTGTATCCCTTACTTCACTTCAAACAAGTTAATCAAGCTAGAGAGAAAAGTAAGGACTTTGCCAAGACTGAATAAGAGAAAGAGACTCAGTGGTAAAGACAATAACAACAACAAGTGATCTTTGCTTACTAGACATCTTGGTTATATCTACACTTCAGTAAAAATCCTGCAACACGGCCACGGCTGGCCCAGGTCAGCCAACTTAGGCTTGCGGAGCTCACGCTGAAAGGCTAAAAATTGCAGTGTAGCCCTTTGAGCCTAGGCTCTGAAACCCAGCGAGGGCAGTGGGTCTCAGAACCCAGGCTGGAGTCCAAGCCCTAATGTCTACACTGCAATTTTTAGCCATGTAGCCTGAACCCTGCAAGCCCAAGTCAGTTGATCCAGGTGCAGACTCGGGCCAAGGGTTTTTTATTGCATTATAGCTGTACCCTTGAAAGAACCCACAGCTGAGACAAACTGAATACAGTTATCACCTGGTTAGCTAGATGCAGTGCTCAGATACAATGGTGATAGTCAACTTAAAAAGTACTTCAGATAAGATATGTTTTGGACACTCGTGGTCCAAGTTGGTGTATTGGATCCTGGTTCAAGTCTTGGATGCGGTAACATCCAGAATACACATACAACAAATTTAGCCACTGGATAGAAGACTCAGCTACTCATTTAAGTCCGGGCTCTCTGGCCAGCAGTTAGCAAGAACAGTGACATGAGTATAAAAAGCCTTACAATACAATACAATAAAATGCTGGCCCATAGTAGCCAAATATTTTGACAGTACAAGACACTTTAGAGTCCATTTGATCTAATTTACCCATCAAGATCCACCACAAGCTACACTCATCAGGGCACTGCAACTATACTGCATTATAATGAAAAAAGGACTTTGTATGTGGTTAGCTGGTGTGCTGGAACCACTGCATATCAAGCTGATCAGTGCTGTCACCATTACCTTGTGCTCCACCTATCTATTGTACCCACCTGTTGTCCCTTGTTATATACTTAGATTGTAAGGTTTTGGGGCAGGGACCACCTCTGTTATGTGTTCACACTGGGCCCTGTTTGTGGACCCTTGGTGCCACTGCAATACTACTACTAATAGTATATAACTGAGCATAACTAATTACTTGTTCAGCCAGGCAACAAATTGAATGAAATCCTGGCACCATTAAAGTCAATGGGAGTTCTGCTGTTGACTTCAGCAGGGCCAAGATTTCACTCATTATATCATCACTGCACTTGTCTTCTTTGAGGGTATATCCTGTCCCTCATAAGGGAGGCTTCTCTTTTCACTCATAACCAATATTACAAATTCACCTACTTTTTCTGCTTGGACTGATGTTTCTCTCTGTCAAGTCTCTCTCCCCTCAAACAGAGAGCCTCCAGCTTTTAAGATATTGATAAACAAATTTTAAAAAAACCTTCTTTGGTCCATATGACCAGCTTGGGCAATGTTTTCAACCTTTATTCATTTGTGGACACTAAAAAATTGTAAACAGAGGCGTGGACCCCTTTGGAAATCTTAGACATAGTCCGACCAAAGGTTGAGAACCACTGAGCTAGGGAATTGATCCTCAAAATGTCTTTTTTTTTACTATTCACCTACGGCCACAGACACGAGCCTGGGTGTGCACAACTCAAAACAAAAAAAGCTACTGTGCAATTAATATAGTAAAAAGGAACCAGCCTGTATTGGATAATCTCTGGTCTAAAACAGACTCTTTAAAGCCTTTTTTTTTTTTTTTGGTCACCTGCAAACCCTTGGTCTCAGAGAGGACAATTCTAGCTGCAAGGTTGTGGGGAGTCTTTAAAAGGGGCCAGTCCAATTCAGTCCTACAGCTTGTGGAAGGCTGAAACTGCATTTATATTCCCAAGGACTACTACAAAGCTAGATGATTATTTTTTACTTTTTTATTTTTAACTTACTCGGTTAGTGTCTTATTTAAATCCCTCTGCTTTTCAATAAACATCCTCCAGCCATAGAAAATCAACCATCTGGAGTTGTGCAACTCCTTAAAGACAACGTAAAAGAGGTCAGATAAAGAGAGAAGTGGTGGGTGAAGGACTGGGCATAAAATGAGAAGAATGCAAACTCACATGGACTCTGGCCTGTAGGTAAGCAGGAAGGTAAAATAACACTCCGATATTTTGGGGCAGGTAAAATTCAGGGTTGATTAAATTTAGCTTAAATATGCAATTTATTATAGTACTGCCTAGGGAGGCCGTAGCATTACAGTTAATGGTTTTATGAACACTTTTCCTGCCTACAAAACCCCTTTAAAGGAGTTATGTCACAACAGGAAAGTTGGCTTTCACCAGAAACTTGACATTAAAGATATGATTTTAAAAGGCACCTTTGTGGTTTCAGAAAAGCTTCATTTTTAAAGCAAGGTTTTCCAGGCATTTACTTGATATTTTGAAGTGTTTGGAACCAGATTCCCCACCCCCCAATATCTGACAGTGTGAGAGTGAGCCAAATACCCCTCTTGCTTTTCTACAGCCAACCCCACTGGGATTATTCAGAGAAGAATGTGGACTAGTAATTTTTTTAATGATAGGCCAGGTTCTCAAGTGCTCTGCTTCTACTGGGCTCAGCAGAGAGGGAGGGCTGCCATGGACTCACTTAGGGCCCTAGTCCCAGTTTAAGCTTACTCAGACTTGCACCATCTGGCAATAGTCCCTCAGGGACTATCACACCATGGCCACTCCCATCTTTCTTACCGCTCGCCAGCCCTTATGTGCCCCATGCACTGGAGGCTGCAGGGAGGGAGGTGTAGGAGCACAAAGGAAGCAGAGTAGATCACAGAAGCTAATCCCAAATATTTTACTATGCATTCAGGATTATATGCTGATTATCACACTGCACTGATGATCGAGAGGTTAGCTGCTTCATAATGCAACAGACTGAAAAGATAAATAAAAGACGGGATCCTGGCAATCATAAAGTGTCAGTGACCCACAACAGATGCATCCACACTGCTCCTATTTCTTTATAATGACTATGAGTAGCCTATTTGATTATTCTATTGTCCTGGTAACCCCTGTAAGCATCCTAAAAGAATGACTGTTAAGGAAGCATAACAGAGCAGTTTAAGGTTCAGTAATGGAATGGGTTGCTTCCCTCGACCCGATTTGAAAAGAGAAATCAAACAGAAAAAAATATTTAAAATAAAATGAGTTGTTCCACATTAATTAATCAAAAGCAAGGCGACGTAGAGTAACGGCTGCTCTAGCTCTAATTTACTCTGAGGTGTATTTATCCATTCAACTGAGTAGCTTTCTATATGTACTGAAGCCTTAAATTTGTAAAGAGACAACTTGTTGCCCTTTCAGGAAGCACAGCAAATGCAGCACATTACAGTAGGTGCACACGCTGTACTTTCTCGTGGAGACTTTGGGGTGTTTGTTTCTTCCTTGTTTTGTCATTCACACTGAAAGTATATGGTTGGCCCTTAGGTGAATGCAGACTGATATTTTTACATTGAATAGCACCTTACTGTATGTGTGCCCCTTTAAGTGTACTGACACTGCTCATGGAGTAAGGTGATCAGCACTGAGACCTAAATGAGTAACCCATATAATTCTATTGCTATAACCCTCATCCTCCTTCCCTCTCCTCACCCTACTGTTCATCACTCCGATTCTTTATGTCACATCTAAAATTTAGATTGTAAACTCTCTCTGGAATCCTAGCCCTGTTGAAGTCAATGGCAAAACTCGTATTGACTTCAAAGGGGCCAAGATTTTATACCATCTCTTTTTTTGCCTTCTGCCAAAATATTAACATGCCTTTGAACACTATAAAATAAACAACAGTGATCCTTATTATTACATGCCTGGTTTGGATTTTAGGTTTTCTAACTTTGAACTGATGGCTAGTAATAGATATCATATGACCAGTATCCCAGATGAGAAATAGTACAGACACCTGCATGTCTTGAGTAGAGCTAGATTCACCATTTGTCTTGCATTACTTAAGTACAAAGTGGACTGCTGTTTTCTAATCTAAATACCAAACCCCCAACCGCAGGAGGAAGATACCCCTGTTAGCTGGCACTGTTTATCAAGTTTTCAGGATGGATGAGCCTTGAATGGCCTGGATTTTATTGATGCTAATCAGACCTTCAGCATCATTCCAACATAGTTCTGTGCCTAAATCACCTAAAATAGTCGCTCAGCTGTTTTTCTTGCTAGGCATTTTAAAATTAACTTGGATAAATTCAATTAATTTATGTTATAAAACTGATCCCTTGAGTGGAGAAGTCATCATTTTTGGTTAATATTACAGCATTAACATTTTATTCACTTACCATTTTTTCCCTCATAAAAATAGGTCAATGACTTAGAAGGAGCGAGAACAGATTTCCAGATCTCAGTCTAGTCTATAAGCACATTTTAAATACACTGACCCTGCATAATCCAGCTGGCATTTACCACAAGAAAAATATTATAAATATTGTAAAAGAGAAATATTGTTGGGAGGGAAATGCTGCAAATAATGATCTGTATCAGTGTGAAATCAAGAACACTGTGGATTGAAAAATATTGTTACCACAGGCAAGGCACAATTCAATTTGTGTTCATACTTCTCTTTCTCTGTGCCCCTCAGAAGTGTTAGGCTCAAAGCCAGTAGGAGATCTACTTTGAACTCTTGTCAGGTTCCTCTGCAACACATAAGGAAATGCATACATCTGCCATTGAAGGCAACTGAGATTGTTCCAAACAACAAATTACTTGCATACTTGCTTACAGTTTGTTTGGAAAGAGACCCGTAAGGCCAGATTCTGCTTCCTCTTGTTCATGTGTCTGAAGGGATGGAGTGAGGACAGTGAAGGGAATCCTCACATACATGTACACTTGGGCATCCTTGCCAGGGCAGCCCAATTCCCGCATCATTACTATTCATAAGAGCCCTTAGTGCAAGCACCTGGACAGTCGAAGCACAGCCAGCAGCATGGACCCCGAAAGGGGAGAATGTGAGGGTAACAGCCTCGCCTCCTTTCTGCACAGACTGGTGGTTCAGAAAGCTGTGTCGGGGAGTGCACAATGCACTTCCAAAAAAGCAGCAGCAGCCACTCCTCAGCACCCATGAAGCGTTCTGCCTCCCTCTATTCTCTCCAGCGACGATGTCTTTGGGAAGTGCCACTGATGCTACTAGGGACACACGCTAGCCCCTCAATTTTTATATTCCTCCTCGAATACAAGACAGGGATTCTCTGAGACTAGCACCATGCTCACAACAGAATGCCACCATTGAGTAGGGTCTCTGTAGCAGGCAGCAACTTGGAGCCAGCTTCTCCCAGCTGACCCTTTAAAATACTCCTACTTAACTCTGCCCAGATTGGAAACAGCCTTTCAGAAAAACAACCAAAAAAAATCTACACAAGCAAACGTCCCTTCTCCCCAGAGAGGGGTGTTCAATCCTCTTCCATATTTTTGGAGGCAGTCACATAGTTCCATCTCATTCTGCCAAGCCTGGGAGTGGGAGAGGTTACCAGGCATCTACCTTCCTTCTAGCACTTCTCTATTATAAGGAAAGAGGCAGAGCTCCTTCCCAGAGCTTCTCCTGATTGTCTGAGGAAAAGGGGAGCTCTGCCCCCAACAGGCTGGTGTGGGTGGTAACATGAACAGTAACCTGGGACTTTCCACTCACCAATTATTACCTACGGCCAGTTCTTCTCTCTCAGCATCCATCTCTGTTGTTCCTTCAACCTCTGTCTGCCCCAGTCCTCGAAGAACAGGGCAGCCTGGCCCCAGTGACTTCGGGCGAGTATACCCTGTAACAGTCTCCTACTTTTGATAAGAAAAATAAACTGGATCCATCTTCATCTGCAAACCAAGGGCCAAAATCTGCCTTCAGATTTGCCACTAAATCAACAAGGATTTCATGCAAATATCCAAAGACAGGATCTGGTGGGTAACTAGAGTGACCAGATAGCAAGTGTGAAAAATCGAGATGGGGATGGTGGGTAATAGGTTCCTATATAAGACAAAGCCCCGAATACTGAGACTGTCCCTATAAAATCAGGACATCTGGTCACCTTATGAATAACTTGAGCACTGAACTCCATCTCAACTTGCCCTGTCCATGTAAATCCAAGCTATCCTCACAAATCAGATCTAATTTTTTTTCTTGAAGCCTAAATCAGTTCAATTTCATAGGAACTTAATCTCTTT
This sequence comes from Terrapene triunguis, assembly GCF_002925995.2. NCBI lineage: Eukaryota > Metazoa > Chordata > Testudines > Emydidae > Terrapene > Terrapene triunguis. The sequence continues at coordinate 80,381,326 of NW_020664417.1, forward strand.
TCTTTCACTAAAGATAAACTTTCATTGATTCCTTAATCTTTTGATTACAGTGTGTTCTCTTTTACAAGAACAATTTGTCTAAAGAACATTTTCCTACATTTCATAAGCAAACACAAGCCTTGGTTTAGCTTTTTTCTGTAGAAGCACATATTGGACTAGACTATGCTATAGCCAGTCTATAAAATATCAGAACTGCATGGGCCAATACCCACTGAAGTCAGTGAGAATCTTTCCATCAACTTCAATGGGCACCGTATTGGCCCTAATGTAGCAATTGAGGACAGCATTCAAGAATTAAATACATCTCTCTAGAGACTCTAGGGCCTGGATCTCTCTGCTTTCTGTTGGATTAACGCTAAATTTGCTCTACCCACCTCATCTGAAAAGACAATTCCTCCTTCGAAATGTATAGTCAACCCTTCTCAATAGTCTTGAGACACTAGAACTCACCATTACTACTATCAAGGGAGGAAGTTTGGAAAACTCATTTCATTTTGTGGCAGATTTCAATAGCTTCTCTTTTGGAAAAATTCAATGCCAATTTGTGATGGACCCTTTTACGCTGATACACATATCACTAGCATAATGTGGATAGCATGGCATTTTAATATGGCCATGGGGAGAAGAATCAGACTCTGCATCATCTTTTGCTTTTTGTCTGAATATATTACCTTGGGGGTTGTAGCGTTTTGTCTCTAAATATTTTTGTATTTGGATGTTAAAAACATTTTGCAGAAAGATTCAGGGAGAGAGACTTTCAAACGTGTCTTAAAAGATTTAGGAGCACAATGGGACTTGTGCTCAGAAATCTCTTTGGTGCTTTTGAAAAATCTGCCCCATCATAAAATTAAATAGAAGGGTGGGAAGATTGTTAGGCATTCTTTATATATAATAATTCCTGTTTCAATATCTCTATGGGCCTGGATAGCTTCAGACACAGAAGAACGTGTGTGTGTGTGTGTGTGTGTGTGTGTGTGTGTGTACACGATGAAGGAGGGTAATTATTGTTGCTTTTGTAATGTACTAAGTGGTCAACAAGGTGATGGTTTGACACTTATGGCGTATTAAAGAGACAAGGTGGGTGAGGTAATATCTTTTATTGGACCAACTTCTATTTATGAGAGAGAGTGAGAAGTTTTCAAGCTTACATAAAGCTCTTCTTCGGGTCTGGGAAATGTACTCAGAGGGTATGTCTACACTTCAATTAAATACCTGCGGCTGGCCTGTGTCAGCTTGTAATTGTTTGCTGATACCCCATATGGGGTGGTAGGTGACTAGAGGTGTGCAGTCCGGGAGGGGGAGAGGGACTATATCTGTATTGAAGCAGGTTCTCTCGAGGTATACAAGTGACTCATTCCATGATGTGATCTACTTTCTGGTGGAGTATCCTTGTTTGTGGAAGGCAGTTAAGTGTGTAAGGTGTGTAACCCAGACTTTCTCCTCTGAGCATATTCTGTGATAGCTGAGTACCTAGCTGTAGATAAAAGATGTTTGTGTGTGTCTGGGGTGGTTACTGGACCTGTGAAGGTAGATGTGGTGTTCCATGGGCTTCTTGTATATCTTTGTTTGTAGGGTTCCATTGTTGAAGCTGATCGTGGAGTCCAGGAAGTTGATGCTAGTGTGGGAATGTTCTAGAGAGAGTTTGATGGATGGATGGTGGTTGTTTAAGTGGTGATGGAAATATCTGAGGGAGTTTAGGTCGTCTGCCGAGCAGATGCAAATGTCATTGATGTACATCATTGGTTTCGTGGTGCAATTGTCCAGAAATTCCTCCTCAAGGTGACCTGTGAAGATATTGGCATATTGGGAGCCATCCTAGTACCCATGGCTGTTCCCAGAGTTGGGACAAAATCTTTGTTGTTGAATGTAAAATTGTTATGGTTGAGGATGAAATGGATGAGTTTGGGTGGATATCTGAGGGTTGTGTCTTCTTGATATTTGAGGCAGGCACAATGCTGTCATTGTGAGGGATGCTGGTATAAAGGGAGGTGAAAAACCTGGTAGCAAGGATGGTGTTCTGAGACAGGCTGTTAATGTTGTTGAGTTTCCAGAGGAAGCTGGCCCTTTGTGTGGTGAGTGGTTTGAGGTTGGTTTCTGTGAGTCCTGACATTCCTTCAGGAAGGGTGGGATATGATGGGTCTGTCTGGGTTCCCTTGTTTGTGTATCTTGGGAAGCATGTAGAAGGCCCCTGGTGTGAGTTCGTGGTGGACAAGGTTGTAGAATGTTTCTTGGAGTTGTTTGGGGAAGGATTTGATGATATATCCTCAGATACAGTAAACACCTTAAACACACCAAGCAATCTATTATCTACAGTCAGACACTCAGATACCACAGAATATGTTCAGAGGAGAAAAAGTCTGGGATATACACTTGAATACAGTTAAAACCGCCTTCCCCAAACAAGGATACTCCATCAGAGAAGTAGAACACATCACAGAATGGGCCACCGAAATAACCTGCTTCAATATAGAAATAACCACACACACACACACCAACCGCACACCTGTAGTTTTCACCTGCCACCCACACTGGAACCCATATGGGGTACCCAGCAAAAAATTACAAGCCATACTCAATGGGGACTCTCTCCTGAAACAAATCTTTCCTGAAACCTCTCTTCTGGCCTTCAAACAACTCCCAGCCTCTCCAAGCTCATCATCAGAAGCAAGCTCCCCACAGACCAGGGCACACCAACTCAAAGCAGCATCAGACCATGCCAGAATAACAGATGCAAGACCTGTAGTCATATCTCCATGGCTCCAATGTCAACACCTCCGCAACACACCTTTCAAGATCCATGGGTTCTACACATGCCTCTCACAAAATGGGGTGTATCTCATCCAGTGCACTAAATGCCCCAATAACAACTATGTGGATAAAACCAGACAGTCACTATGTTCTCAAATGAACTCTCACAGAAAAATGATAAAAGACAAAAACACCATATCACCCATGAGTGAACACTTTGCACAAAGTGATCACTCCATATCTGACCTCTCAATCTCATTCTCAAAGAAAACCTGCACAATACCTTCAAAGACGAGCCTGGGAAGTTAAATTCAGAACTTTGCTAGGATGCTTAAAATCATGGATTGAATAGACACTGGATTTATGGCTTACTAAAACAATCTATAACCCACTTAATCTCACACACACACACCCGCCAGCTTTTTTCCCACTTCTTCCTCTCCCCCCCCCCCCCCCCCCCCCCCCAGCTAGAGAGGGCCACTTCACCTTGAATGGTCCCTTGAAATATGTGTTAACTATTGATTCTAAATAATCTATTCCACCTTGTATTTAGCTTGGACACTCTGAGTAGATTTCCCAGACCCGAAGAAGAACTCTGCGTAAGCTCAAAAGCTTGTCTCTCTCTTCAAAACAAGTTGGTCCAATAAAAGATATTACCTCACCCACCTTGTGTCTCTAATATCCTGGACCAACACTGCAAACAACTACAAGACAGATGGGAAATATCAATAGACGGTTCCCTATCAGCCCTACCTGGGTGCATAAAGGAATGAACTATAGGGAAATGATGATAGTTCAGTCCTAGATCTTTGCTGAGCATGCTAGCGAGGGAGCAAGTTAGCGCCAATTGCAATTCTTTGTGTGTGCTGTGTCAGCAGCTACCCCTCCAGGCACTGGCCTGAGACAATCAATTTCAAGTTCTAAGCTCTGTGAGTCAGAACATTGTCTTTCTTTACTTGTCTGTAAAATGCATGAACAAACTGTTTATTATTTGTACGATGATAGTGTCTGAAGGTCACAGCCAGGATCAGCGTCTCTGTTTGCCAGGTACTGTACAAACACAAAGGAAAGTGTGTTCCTTGCCCTAAAGAGCTTACCAAGTTAGAATCTGATCCTGCAATGAGTCCCATGCAGGCAGAGACACCTGCTCCCATATGGAGGGCATTGCAATATCAGGGCCAAATTTATTAAGTGCTGTATAAATAAAACATACAAACAAGTTTCACGTAGGCCACCAAACAGCCACTGGTTGCTAACGATTGTCAGTCACTAATGACCTGTGCTGGATTTAAACTTGTGACACAGAGATCGACAATGAGCAAAAATTTAATCATCTGCAAAACTTGGAAAGAGAGAGGTAACAAATTAATTCCAATGACCACACATTATTTGTGGTAACATTCTGGTAGTTAATGGTAATTACATGATAAATCATTAAAACTATCCTTTTATATCCTGATCACAGAGTAATTAGTTTAAAGATCCAAAGGATATAGGAAGCACAATTATTTCCCTACAGATTGTGGGGACATATGCTTTGCTTATAAACATCTTCCCTGTGCTGCATTTCAGTCATTTATATTTAGCAGACTATTGGTGACATGTGAAACATTTTCAAGAGCATCAAATAAAATGCTTGTTTTTGAAAATGCCATGTTAACACTTCTTTCTAGCACTACAAGTGTTAACTCTTTGAATGCCCCATGTCAGCAATTAATGTGGTATGGAGGATACTTTTAGGCACCTGAAGTAGAGTGAGGGTTAAACATCATCATCCCTGGATCACCGTGTTTCTGAAAAGTCTCATGGTTTTTATCTTTATTTATCTGGATGATTTTGAGATTAAATGGACATCAAACTAACTCACTCTAACTCAGAGACTATGTATAAATTTCAGAGTCTAGTTTAACTTTCCATTACACCCAATCTCTGCACATCATCAAGAATCCTATTAAAAAGACTAATATAAAACTACTGGTAAAGAAGTGATACTAAAACCATTACACATTTCTAACTACAGCATAAACCTAATCCTGCAGCACTGATTCAGGGGACGAGTCCCAATTTAGTCATTTGAACTAGTCATGTGAGTAAGGCTACAGGATCATTCTGCCACACTTACTTGCAAGGACTAATACCTTGATTTGCAAACACTCTTATTGAAATCAATGGAACTATTTGTGGGGTAATGTACTATTCAATGTGAGTAATGGTGGCAGGATATGGCGCTATATGAAGTAGAAAAAGGAAAATTATATAAATACGAGCAGAGTGAAGTACATCACCATCCTATTGTACTATTGTTAATCTAACTATATTTTGGTATTTAAGTTGAAAATGGAATACACTGCAATACTGCTTTATTTGAGGTAAGTTATGCAATTATTTTTAAAGATTCATGTAAACTAGAGATGGGCTTAAAGCTGAAGTCTGGATTCAAACCCCCACAAATTTGGGGAAATTCAGCTTTGGATCTGAATACTGCAGTTCAGGCCTACCTTTAAACAAAAACAGTGACAGACTTCTGATCTGTGACGCATTCACAAGAGCTGAAAAATCAATTTTGCAGTCTTGTGCAAACTTCATTTAAGGTGACTTATTAATTATGTAAATTGAATACTTCCTAATGTCACCCTACCATCTATAACAGATTCCCCAACAGATATTTACTTCAAAATTTAAAAAAAAAAACAATGTATATGTTCAAGCACCTTCGCATAAACACTGATCAGGTGTTCCACACATGGTAATAATTTATCATAGAAAATTAAATATCAATGAAAAATTCTTGAATTATTATAAAATAGGGGTCCAATCCTCCAACCTTTGTGCACCCAAATTCCACTAAAGTCAATAACTGTTTTGGATGTACAAGAAAGGCAGAATTGGGCCCCTTAGGGATATCACTGATTTTGTTGTTGTTGTATATTATATATACACAATTTCAAACAGGTCTTTTAAAAGAAAAACAAATTCTGCAATAAATCACTCCAGATAGTTTTATTTCCAGGTATTTGTGTATGTTACGGTAAGTATATGATTTTTCTTATTTCTTCAAGTTTAATAAGATCCAAAACAATGAGTTTACAAGAAAAAGAACTGGATTAAATAGTGTTATATTTCCTTAGTATCCATATACGGCTATAAACAGTCACAAACAGAGTCAAGCAGACTCAGAACTATATCCCGTCCCCGGCACTATCAAGAAAAAAAAAATCTGGTTGCTGCAATGCAATATCCTGGACAATGCATCGAAAGCTGTAAAAATATATTTTCAATTTTCAATTTTAGGTGAGCAAATCCAAGAAGATAAACATGTTACAGCTGTTTATCTGCCACACAAGTGAGCTGCCATTGTCTTTATACTGACAGCTTATCAATGTCATCATCAGAACAGTTCTATCTTATGGCTTCTGCATTAGATGACAGTTGCCTACTAAAATTCATATGCTTATCTGGTAGCAATGACTATCATTTCATAGCAGTTTAGGATGCTGCAAATTATCACTTTCACTGAATTCAAAGTAAGAACATTAATTTTCCTAATAAATGTTAATATTAAGTTACATTGTAGACATGAAAAAGGAATGTGTCAAGATATAGTTTTATATTAAAAACAAGTACAAACACTCCCATTAGAAGAAGGAAATAGAGATTAATTTAACAAATTGTTGGTGCTTCACCCCCGTTTATTACAGCAGGGTTCTCTGAGAGAGCTGGGCTGCTTGCACTAGCTGGTTTTGCTCATGAAGTTTAGGAAGGAAGTGCATTAAGCTATCTGCATGCATGTGGACGCGTGTTAATATAGCATTTACATGGGCTCTTCAAACAAAAACAAAAAGGTAGGACAAAATTTGGGTCTGCCATTTAACTACACAGGAAATTTGACTGCAGTCTACTAAAGTACTGCAGATCACTGTGAATCCAACTCACATAGCTAGTAAGAGAAAGTTACTACCCACTGAAGACTTATGTAAGTCAAATGGTAGTCTCAGTCCACTTTGTAGTGGACAAGTGTCCACTTAATAAAAACTACTTGGCAGCTTTGTTGACAACCATCAGAGGCGGCAGTGACTCAAGAGACATAGAGACTAAGCTACCCACTCACCTCCAGAAGAGATCTCTTCAGAACAAGGTTGAGACACATTGGCAGGACAGTGTGGGGAAGCCTGCATTGCTGCTGCCCATGCTATACCTGTCCTGTGGAGAAATAGAGGACTTCAATTTCCAGGGCTGTCAGTCCAGCACCTTTCACATTACAAGTGTCGGAAAAAAGAATAGTTTCAATGCCCAATTCACAGTTATTGGGTATTATAAAGAGCCCCCCTTCCTTTTAATGAATGTGGCCAATTTCATGTCTTCAATGGAGTTTCATTTGCTTATCCTAGCAATGAGTTTGGATCCTTGTTTTGTGAATTTCTGCTGCTCTTGCTGCATCTGCCTAATACTTATAGCAAACTTAACAACTAAAGAACTAGAATATGCAGTACGAAAGGAAATTAAATTCTGTGGGAAATAATCTTTCAACCCCAAAGTGGACAAGCAATCACCAAGGTCCAATATCTTAGCCTTGCAAAAATTCACAGATGTTCAGAACGAACAAAGGATACTGTCTTCACTCTGGATATTCCCATACTCTGGTGTTTATTTCAAAACAAATTTCTCTCTCTCGCTCTGTCTCCCCACCCCCATTTTAAGATGGAAAGTGCCTTCGCTTGTCGCTCTTGACTGCTTTGAGGAGACCATTTGCGCACAGATTATTCTAATACAAGAGTAGCACTTTTTCATTTTTGTCCCACCCTGCACATTCCATAGCTGCATTTTGTTTTATTACTGCGGTGATTCAAATGTATTCATCCTCATGAAGCAATTACACAGAAAGCCAAGTTTAAAAAAAATATCTTCCATTACTTCTTGCTGTTTCCAGTGGGGAAGACAGTTTTTCCACCCAGCAGTTTTTCACCCATACAAATGATTTGAGTATAGTCCATTAAAGAGAGAAAGAGAGAGAAACCTATTTTAAATACATAAATAAATTATTCTTTTCAGTGTGGTGATGAATCTAATGTTTTACTGGATCAAAAACAACTTTCCTAAACCTTAATAATGCATGTTTGTCTGCTTCCAAGAGCAATCTCTTTGTAACATTCACAGGCATCACATCTTTTTTTTTTTTGGTCAGGGGAACGCACTGGTGCTAGATTTAGCTGGCTAAAAGCAAATAGGTTTAGCCAAAAAGGATTGGTTATAGCTGTATAAAGACTGTGACAAACAATTTCTCCCTATTAGAAAAAGGGACTTGTTTTAAAATATCAACACATATTAAATCTTGCGTCTTAAAATCAGGCTTTCCACATCTCAGTTCTCCCAGTCTCTTACACAACGAGAACTACGGAGCAACAGCACAACTAGTCTTCCTGAAGTCATACTACAGTACTGTGGGCTATAATGTCAAATTTAAAAAACTAAGCAGAGTCAGGCTGGGGTCAGTAATGGGAGGAGAGATCTCCAATACAAACTCAAATTCTCATGGAATTTCTCCAAAGAGTGGGGACAATAGAGCTGTTGTTCTGGCAAAATTCTAAATGTGGATAATTACACTTTGCCTGCCTAAGATTCCACCTGTAGTTTCAACTTAGTAAGTGTCCTTCAAATCCCCTTCAAAATGTTGTGCACTGTTGCTGTATGCTGTTTAATAGTTTCTGTATTTCACCCCAGAAGTGGGTCCGCTCCTCAGTCTAATGAAGTAATTCCTGTGTATAAAGTCTGATTCCACAGACCTTAACTGTGCAGAACTCTCATTCGCTTCACTCCCATTTTGTATCTCAATGAGGTATGAAAGCGTGACCAAAAGTTTTTTTAAAACTTTGGTAAAGATACATGGGATCCTTCTGAATGAAAGGTGCTATCTAAATGTAAAACTTAGAAATCAAAAGCAGTTACTAGAGTGGGGGAATACGTTATAGTGATGAACACAGTGTAAGAACCTGGACAAAAAGAGAGAGAGCTACAAAATATTCCAACATTAAATGTACCATCAACTCCAAAGGAAAAAAACCATAACATGTAGTTTAGCGCAAGTTATATAAAACTGAACACCTTAGGAAATACCATAGCAACATCATCACACGCACATATATGGTTGGTAAGACCTGCATTTTGCAGTGAATACATATATACATGAGACAGTGTCATGGCCTTCAAGGTAGCCTTAGGATAAAAATAAAACAGGCTGGCTTTTCCAGCTATTCCGGACCTTGAAAATGAATGTAAAGTTTTAGCTTACTCAGAGCAGAATGCACATGAGGGGAAAAAGGAAAGTTATTCTGGTCTCTGCTGACTAGGAATTTTTTAATGTATAGTTTTATTAAGTTACCATATCTTAAGTCCAGATGATTACCTGCTGTGAAAAAATTCATGGTAGAGGAAAGGTTGTCCTTGGGGAGTTTTCTACACACCTTTCTTTTGAAGGAGAAGGGAAATAGAAAGTCACAAAGTCTGGGGAGGAGGAAGTATGCAAACACCACAGATACCTAAGATGCAAGAGAACATGAGAGGCTAACCACATCATCCAGGAATCCTCCATGTTGGCTACAGGGTGCCCTTTTCCCCTACACAGTAGGTTGGCTCTGGAGGAAAGCACGCTACCCTGGCTGGCAGGGGTGGGGGATGAATTGATGTTACACCTCTACCCCGAAATAACGCTGTCCTTGGGAGCCAAAAAAATCTTACCATGTTATAGGTGAAACCGCTTTATATTGAACTTGCTTTGATCCGCCGGAGTGCGCAGCCCCGCTCCCCCAGAGCGCTGCTTTACCGTGTTATATCCGAATTTGTGTTATATCGGGTCACGTTATATCGGGGTAGAGGTGTATTTCTAGCACTAACTGCAACATTAAGTTTGCACAGTCACAAAGTGAGCAACCCATGGAGAGTGACCGCTCCTCTACTCTGCCAACCTCACTGTGTTGAGTGAGTGCAGTTGGGCTTCCATGGGGCTGTAGGGATGGGGAAATATGCAGCAGAGCTACCAATCCCCCATTTTTGTGCCCTCTTCCCCTCTTCTGCCAACATACATAGCAGCGACCATCAAGCCTTGGTAAGCCAAATACATATTTTCTGGTGAAGAATGTATAAAAAAAAAAAAGAGGTTTTAAGTAAGCTTTTGGAAATATACTTTTACCATCTCTCAGAAAAAAAACAGATGTATGGTACTTCTCTCAAGAGTGCCAGTCCAGCAATTTCAAGAAGGCCTCAGAGATTGTAGTTCCCATTCAATAGTAAAAGATAGCAGTGACTTTTAGACATTTCAGGGAGCCATGTTCACGCTTCATAATTATTCGTTAGTTTAATTTAAACCAAGTTTGTTACTTTTCTATTTACATATTCATCTCTCCTCTTAGTCCTTCTCTGTATTGTTAGATCGTCAAGATGGAAGCTTCCTCCTTGATTGTTGATTCTTATTTTAATTAATTTTAAGGCCCTTAATGCTATATGGCTTCTGTTGTGAGCCAGAATCGAATGCTGCTCACTCCTCCCCTACAGAAACTGTATTAATTCTGTAGGTCTAAAAAAAAAAGTAAAGCAGTTTGGGGCCAGAGACCTTATGTTCCTATGTGTTTGTACAGTCCCCATCAATACTGACTGGCACCCATATGAATAATAAAGCCAGCAAATATGGCTTTAACTATGAAGAGGAGAAAAATATATAAAAGTAATAACAAGATGCCATATTCCATAGACACTTATCAGCATAGGAAAGGCACTTTAAAGTGTTTAAGAATACCTTGAGACTTTTATTATAGTCCAGACTCACCCAATATTCAAGACATTTATACTCTCATTTTATGAGGTACAAGTGGCTAAAAAGAAAGGGCATCATTACTTTTACTTTCAGTTATACTGGAAAATATTTCAGGATCAAGTTTCAAATGTGGGCACCTTAAGAAGTTGTCCAAATCCTGTTACACAGAGATTCTCCTAAATGTGCCAGTTTGAAAACTGGACCTCAAGAATATAGACATCTGATAAAAATCTACTAGCATTGAGAATTTCAATAAACATTGGATTTAGATGAATTAATGGAATTAGTGTTTTAGGAGGTACAATTAGTTTCAAGCATATATATTTACAGTTTGGGAACTGAGAAACGAAGGTTCCTACTTTGGAAAACAATCTCCCTAAATACTATATTTGAACCAGGCCTCATGGCACTACATCATAAACAATAACTAATTAATGCCTCTGCACAGCACTCACTCTCTATTATACAGTATGTTGGTCGAATACAGCTTTAAGGGCTCAGTTTATGAACATAGGATCAACCATCTTTTATACAGGTTTCCATAGGAATCCATTTGGAATAATTAAATAACTGACTTAAAAAGAAAAAGCAAGCACTTTGCTCAGTTCATTGAACCCGTTGTTCCAAGAATGCCAACCCTATTAACACATGAGGAATGTACAATGAAAAACAGGTCAGGAGGCAATAGGATAAAAACCGGCTTGGACATAAAGAAGAAAAATGCATATTTGGAAAAAAAAAAAAAAAAGACAACGTTTAGAAAATGTCTTCCTCCCCACTGAAAAAAAGACCAATACATAAATTAAAAATACCTCAGGGAAGATTTAACTTTTACTCTGCTCATTCATGTTGGTCTTACAATACTTTATTTTGCTGTTTGAAAAGAAGTGAAAATATACAACTGCAATCTACCTCTGAGATGCAAAGTCACGGAGGCAGATGCAGGTTTGCAAATGGTATTGTGAATTCTCAGAGTTGAAGATTTTGTCTAAATTAATGGACATCTTACTCATATTTTAATTTTTTTTAAAAAGGTCCTATTTATTACAATCTGGACAATTTCCTTTTAATCTAGTGCAGTTATTTCAATTAAAAAATAGTGGCACGAGAGCTGAGAACTCTTATGTCCCTTAAACAAGTATGAACTGTATGCTAGGCTCAGTAAATCAAACATATGAAGCAAAATCTGATATTCAGTCATCCAACCACACCGAATACCAACAGGCTGATATACAGTATAATGGATTTGGGTCACCGGTCCTCCACTGACAACAGCAGCTCTGAGCTGAGTCCTTGACTCCTGTGCAGTTAGGGAGTCAAGATTAAACCCAGCAGAGCTAGTGAAGTGATGATCAGTGTGCACTTTACACTGACTGAAAGACCTGGCTGGTCACCTTTCCACCTCCCCACCGCATAAACATTTTCTTTATTCTTGCCCATGTGCAAGGTGGAGGAAAGGAGAAATCCACACCCTCACCCCTTAGCTTCCATAGAGAGGAAGCAAAGTCCCCACTGGCTTTTACTTTCACTTCTGGAGAAAGGGGTCTTAAAGTTACAGGGGAAATACAATGTTTAAATGTCTGTAATAGCTCACACTATTATATGGGGAAGGAAAATCAGTCTGAGACCAGCAATACCCCTCTTAAAGACACAGGAGAAGGGAAGAAATGAGGATTCACAATGCGACTGCCATGAGAAGAGCTGAAAGAAATACAAAATCCAACCAGAAGGTAGGCTATTTAGTAGAGAGGAAAAATGGTTTGGGTGCTAGTCTGGAACTTATGAGCGCCAGACCTGGGTTCAATACGAGAACACAGATAACTACGGGGTGTTGCACAACAATTGTCATCTTTGGAGTCTATATGGTCAGGCCTCATTTCTTCACATTGCAGTCGTGCTTAGAGGCTCCAGCCACATTATGCTACAAACATATCTATGAACTTACAATCCAAGTATGAAATGAGAGAACAGATAAAGTCTGGAGATACTGGATGCAGTACTACAGTCCTAGTAAATTGCCCTCAAACCCTGGACCAGACTAGTAACTGCACCAGAAAGACAAAGAATGGGACAAACATGTGCTTTGTCCCAAAACTACTTTTTTTGGTGTGGTGACAAATGAGACATCAATTCTGTTTGTATTTTTTTTTAAGTTATCTGTTGGTTTGTTTTAAACAAATACATAAGGGGGCACCAGAGAGAGGCAAAAGTGATTGGGAATTTGGATTTGTGTCACCGTTTCGATGAGTGACAGCATGATGCATACAGAACCCTTCCCACAGCAACTGAAAATCCAACCAAAGAGGATTGATGATAGATTACAAATCCCATTGCTCTAACAATGCACAGAGATACTCTAGGTATTTCCACCTAGATGTTTTTTCTTCAGAAGGGCAGGATTTGACCTTGAGAGGACAAGAAGGGTGAGATATAGGGGACAAACCCAAAAAGAATACTTTGAAATGTTGGGTTTTTATTTTTAATAATTCCTGAAAAGACTTAAAGTAGCGGGAACTTGGAAATTCCCCAACCACAAAAAAGGCAATCCGATAAATAGGACACAGTGAAAGCTCCACAACAGTCATTTGGAACAGTTTCAGCTTTGGTTTTTACTCTAGTAATCTTCAAAGGCATTGAGTACTGAGAGTTTCACACTTTGAAGGTGACCTATATTTGTTTCATAAATAAGCTAACTTCCCTTTATGAGATGAATGCCCCAAATAGCTAAAAGAGCCTTCAGCCTGTACAGGATCCTTCCACTCCAGTTTTTAACAATCTCACATGATTTTTTTAAACCCTGTTTTATGTTATCTTATGATTTTTTCATTGCTTTGTATTTTAAATTGTTGTACAAGGTCCAAGCATCTCCCCAGGTCTTGGGAGGGTGGGCACTTCGCTGTCATTATTATTACAGATTTTAAACTTTTATTATATTAGGTTACTCTTACATGGGGGGAAGTTGGGAAGGAATCTCTTTTGCCAGCAGTGAGTAGCTCACAGAACAAGACACAAGAGAAGTCCTTTCCTATTTCTGATTATTAAAAAAATTAAAAAGATCAAAAATAAAGTTTTCCCATTCCTGGGATCCCAATCCAAAATGAAAGTCTTCTTTCCAATGTATAAACATCAGAACATATACTATTCTCAGGATGAATTTGGATTTTCTCCCACTTCATCAGTGGCCACTGCTTTTCTCTTACTTCTTTTATGCATGTCAGCTTAACCCTGTTGTGTACAGAAAGATGGTCCTGTGCTGAGGATCCTGTGCTGATGGACTTGTGCTAGCCTGGGGCTTGAGAGACCTGGGTTTAATTCCCAGCTCCATCACAGTCTTTCTTGTGGCAAGTCACTTAATCTTTCTACACCTTATTTCCGCATCTGCAAAAAGAGGATAATACTACCTAGCAACATCCCTGAGAGGTAGAGAAGATAAATAAATTAATATTGTGAAGTGGTGAGATACTACAGTAACAGGGGCCATAGAAGTATCTTCGATAGACAGAAAGAATCTTGGATATCATTCATTCCCCATCTACTTAATGCCTCTTGAATAGTTCTCTCTAAACCTGACAGTGAAAGCGAGATTGTGGGCTTTGCTCCTACCTGGGTCACCCCTAACCATTCAACATGCCTGACAGTTCATACAAGTCCACCACCGTTCCCCAGAGTCATGTCAGTGAGTTCCTGTCCCACAGTGATGTTTCAGCATTCAGAGTGAATGCTACTAATATCAGACCACTGATGGAGCAAGGAGCCAATTTCTAGAGCATCAGGTGTGATAGGGGTTCCATTATACAGTATACCATAGCTTCACTAAACATCTCTGGTTGTTTTACACCCTAAAGAAAATAAAAACAATAAAGATTAGTTTATAATCTGTTGCACACTGAATGCACCTCTTACCCTTGCCATGTTAGGCATTCAGTAGACAAAAATTTCATTTTTTGTATTTAGCATAATTACTCCAGCGCACAGAATGAAAGATAAAACAAATGGAGATCAACAGATTAACAACGTTTCTGATCCTGATCCATTAAGTGTCAGATTCTGATGCTATATTACTCATGTTGAATAGCACTTTACTGCATAAGTAAGGCTACGTTTTAGTCAAGGGTATTTTTAGTAAAAGTCATGGACATATCACGGGTGGTACACAAAAATTCACAGGCCCATGACTTGTCCATGACTTTTACTAAAAATACCCGCCCTGACTAAAACTTGGGTGGGAGCTGCGGGTGCTCTCGGGGGGGGGGGGCAGTCCGGGGGCGCCACTAGTGCTGGGGAAGGGCGGGGTTGGAGGGGCTCCGCTGCTTCCACCACAAGCGCTGGCTGCTCTAGCTCCCACTGGCCAGGAACCACAGCCAATGGGAGCTGCAGGGCCTGTGGGCGCAGGCAGCGCAGAGACCCCCATCCCCCGCCCCTCCACCACCTAGGAGCTGCAGTGGGGCCATGCCAGTTGGAGCAGGGGGCCCCCCACCCCGAGGTAAGCACACCCCTGCACTCCCCAACCCCCTGCCCCTAGCCCTGAGCCCCTTCCCACAGACCCAAACTGCTGGCCCAGGGGCTGCCTGAACCCAGGACTTCTGTGACAAACTCGCAGCCTTATGCATAAGTAGTCCTACTGAGGTCAATGGGACCTCTTATGGAATAAAGTGTTACCCAACATGAGATAAGGATATGAGAATATGGCTACACAGAGATCTCATTCATCCCATCTAAAGCGCCACTAAGTATCCAGAGGGCAAAAAGTATCCAGAGGGCAAAATTCATACTTGGTGTAAAGTAGATGCTAAGTCCATTAATGGCAGAGGAATTGGACCTACTTGCAGCAGGTCTGATTTAGACAGAAGTTTTAAGGGGTGAATTCATTGATGAAGAAATTATCTTGATTTAAAAAATAAAACCCTAATGAAGAGAGCTGCTCCCTGTGGACATTGTGCAGTCACTAGACTTCTTAGCCTCTGCCATCCCCATTCGATTGTTAATTAATCTTGTCACAGTAACAAATGCCTACCAAATGTAGAGAGAGACAAGAGAAAGGTAATATCTTTTACTGGACCAACTTCTGTTAGTGAGAGAGACACCTTCACCTCCTGAAGAAGAGCTCTGTGTGGCTTGAAAGCTTGTCTCTCTCAGCAACAGAAGTTGGTCTAATAGAAGATATTACCTCACCCACCTAGTCTCTATAATATCATGGGACCCACATGGCTACAATTACACTGCATACCAAATGTACAGCCAATCATACAAACATCCCCAAAAGTTCTCCCAACCTTAGTCTCAGTTCTGAGGCAAAAACTTATATTGGTTATGCAATTAGAGCCAAAGCTTTGAATGCCAAACAGCAAATCTCCTCACAAATTATATAAAATAGGACTGAGTCCAGTTTAGTTTGCCACTCGGCTAATCAAATATAGAATTTCAAAAGTCATCAACATTAAAAAAAACAAACCCTAACCATGGAAATGCTGAATGGATAAGCATCCAACATGAAGGATAAAGCAATGGCTCACTGTTAATATAGGAGCATGGTAGAGCCTTCAGTTTACAGTAATCCTAGATTTTATCACACAATTAAATTCAGTTTAAAATACTGTTCAGTTGTTTGACCTTGTTTTGGTATGGATGCAGTGAAATAATTAAATAAAAGGGCAGGGACATTTAGAGATATTTTCAACTGAATTTGAGTATGAAGTTCCCACGAAAGCTAGATATTTTGGGATTAACAAAGGACTAAGGCAGAACAGTTTCGAAGAAGCTATCAGATCCTATAGAGCTACTAACAGCAACCCACTGGTGGCACAAGCATTCTCTGTCCTGGGCTACACTAGGCTGTTTTGTCCCAAATTTTCCACCATTGCTACCACCAGTTCAATTCCACTGAGAGTAACAATATTGGGAGCAGCAGACAACATGGGGCTTAAAACATCAGTGGCCACTTCAAACTGTCTACTCTAGCAGTCTTATTGAATCGCAGTGATTACACATGGAAATGGATGGCAGCAAGTGGCTTTAGAAGAAGATATGATGGACGATTTAATATATATAATTCTACGGGGGTACAGACAAGGTGAGCATGTAGAGTTTCTCCAGTGCTGTTCAGTACACTTCAAAGGTGGAGCAACAAAAAGGGCAGAAACAGAAGAAAATCAGGATTTCTTCTTCTAATCCAACTAAGAAATAGGTTGCATCACGTTGGTGCAACACAATATTGATACTACACGATGCCAGCTTAACCAAGAGGTGCCTTGTTTGTCAGTTACAGAGATAAGGGGCTCTACTAGCAAAATGAATCTGAAGTTGAACCTTCACCCAGTCCCTTGGACTCACCCATAATTATAGTTAAAGAAAAAAACATGGTGGGTGGGAGTGTTAAAAGCACTCTGTTGGCCTAACACTGCTCCAATTGAAGTCAGTGGGGGAGTTCTAGCCCTGTGTGTGTAAGCGGAGTCACTTAAAAGTTTAAAGGATTTATTTTCCATGAACAGATGATTCATTGGATGCAATAACTGGTTTGTCACAATGGATCTGAAAAGTGGATGCCAGTGAGAAGAAATGGATCCAGAAGACAAAAGACAATAGCAGCAAGAAGGACCAAGAACTTTGGTAATTGAAAGCTGCTAATACAGCTTCATGAAAATCTTTTTTGAAAGATGGTGAAACATTATTAGCTTTTCATCACTGTCATGGTCAGCGTGTGAGCAGATTTAATATTTGGACTGGTGTTATTATGGGAGTTATGTAAGGCTGA
Organism: Terrapene triunguis; assembly: GCF_002925995.2. Taxonomy (NCBI): domain Eukaryota; kingdom Metazoa; phylum Chordata; order Testudines; family Emydidae; genus Terrapene; species Terrapene triunguis. The sequence goes on from NW_020664417.1 coordinate 80,398,629, forward strand.
TTTAAAAATCATACCTTGCATCTACAATCTTGGAACAGCTCATAAAAACAAGCACTGCGAGGCATGCTCCTGACAGCTTCTTTGCTACCCGAGGTGACATTGTGGTTCATGCTAAATCTTCTGAATGGGAACTAATGTTCTGTGATAAGCTCAAGAATACTGAAGTGAAATGGAACACAAAGAAATGTGAGCTATTTCAGACGCAGATAGCCTATATGTCATACAATCTGCACTGAAGAAATTTTCACTGACAAATCACAACTGAAAAAACAGTAGAAGTCTGGCCAACTTCCCAAACAATCACAGATGCACAGAGCTTCCTAATGCACTGCTCCTACCACAAAAAGAAGGTATTGGGCTTGATGCAGGAATTATTTAGTGAAAATCTATTGCCAAAAATTCATTTTTAGTCTTAACAATACAGAAAAACTACTAGTAAAGTGCAAAGGTAACCCCTTTGAATGGTCAGATTGTAATTTGGTGCTGGCAGAGTGAGAGGCATTTATGACTGCTCCAGTGCCGGATTACCCTTCTTGGGAGTTTTTTAAATCCCTTTCCTACTACACAGGAACTACATATGTACCTGCTCACAGATTACCTGTGATTTTGTTGCAAGTGCAAGAAATAGAAATAGAGGTAGGAATAGAACTAGAACATTGCAGCAGTCTAAGTTCTGCAGAGAGATTTATTTAACCAGGATGGCACTTTGGGCAATAATAAAATCCATTAACAATCTCTATTATTTGTATGGAAGGATAAATATGCACACATAGACCACTGGATTTTTACATAAAAAGTGCCGCTGATATATAGGAATGCCTATTGGCAAATAAAGATTTTGCATGACAACTGTCTGCCTTTTCTTTAACAAAGATACAGCCCAACTATGATTTTCATCTGAAAAGGATAACCGCCACGCAACAAAGACCCAGCCTCTACAAGTGCCTGAATCTTATAAATTGGTTGGTTTAATTGAATCAAATGTTCTCCTCTGCTATGTAATGTGGAAGGCAGCAAACATGCAGGAATGGTGGGCTGATGGGGGTCACTCCTAAGAAAAAGGTGGATAAATGCTGGTATTTTCTTCCCCCCACCCCCACACACACTATCACTACATTGTGACAGCAACTCAGGAGTTCAGCTCCATGTAGAAGGGAAGAGAAGTTGATGTAACAGCCATGAAATGAACCGTTCCCCTTTCAGGGCAGCATAGCTGGCAAAGCAATGCATTGTAAGTTCCAGCTGGCCTGAGCAGCAATAAATTCCCTTCCTGCCCTGTGTAGAATTGGCAGCAGCACCAAGTTGGAGGTATCCACCAAAGTGACATGCTGCAAGTGGGACTAGAGAACAAGGGAGGGAGCACAGAGGCAGATGGAATCTCCATGATCAGCCAAAGATCTGCTGTATCTACTATGCTTTTCCCTTTGAGTATTAGCTGACATCCCTGACCCCTTTCACAGCACTGCTAGTCTCTCTTCTCTAAGCAGAAGGAGTAGCAAACCTAACAAAGGGCATGGCTACACTTGCAAATGTAGAGCATTTTGGAGTTAAACCAGCCTTCGTAGAGCACAGTAGGGAAAGCGCTGCAGTCTGTCCACACTGACAGCTACAAGCTCACTGGCGTGTCCACATTTGCGGCACTTGCAGCGGCATTGGGAGCGGTGCATTGTGGGCAGCTATCCCACAGAGCACCTCTTCCCATTTTGGCGCTGTGGCTTGTGGGAAGGGGGTGGGGGGCATTCTGGGTCCTGTCCCAACGCCCCGTGATGCCTCGGTTCGCATCCCAACAATCCCTCTGCTTCCATCACAATTGGCGCCATCTTTCAATGTTTTTTGTACTGCGTGCTCTGTCTTCCCTTTCGGTCTGCAGGAATGGAGCTCGAACTGCTGAGGAATATGCTGATGAGTCTCGCCAGCACGTCACATTTGGCAGTCGAGTTATTCCTTAAGATCCAAAGTGACAGTGAGGACTCTGACGATATCGACTCAAGTAACGCATACGACACGAGATTGCTTGTGGCATTCACGGACATGCTCACCACCATGGAACGGCGCTTTGGGGCTCAGGAAACAAGCACTGAGTGGTGGGATCACATCGTCATGTAAGTCTGGGATGACGAGCAGTGGCTGCAGAACTTTCGGATGAGAAAAGCCACTTTCATGGGACTGTGTGATGAGCTCACCCCCATCCTGTGGCACAAGGACACGAGATTGAGAGCTGCCCTGACGGTGCAGAAGCGGGTGGCTATTGCAATCTAGAAGCTGGCAACTCCAGACAGCTACCGATTGGTCGCTAACCAGTTTGGAGTGGGGAAGTCGACCGTTGGAATCATGTTGATGCAAATTTGCAGGGTCATTAATCGCATCCTGCTCAGAAGAACCATGACTCTGGGTAACGTGCATGACATTGTGGCTGGCTTTGCACAAACGGGTTTCCCTAACTACAGAGGGGCGATAGATGGGACGCATATTCCAATTCTGGCACCAGCCCACCTAGTCTCCGAGTACGTTAATCGGAAGGGCTATTTCTCTATGGTTCTCCAGGCGCTTGGGGATCACCATAGGCATTTCATTGACATTAACGCAGGCTGTCCCGGAAAGGTGTACGACGCACCATCTTTCGGAACACTGGCCTGTTCAGGAAGCTGCAAGCCGGGACTTTTTTCCCAGACCAGAAGATCACCGTAGGGGAAGTCGAAATGCCCATTGTGATCCTTGGAGACCCCGCTTACCCTTTAATGCCATGGCTCCTACACAGGGAGCCTTGACAGCAGCAAGGAGCGGTTCAACAACAGGCTGAGCCGGTGCAGAATGACTGTGGAGTGTGCTTTTGGCCGTTTAAAGGGCCCCTGGCGCTCTCTGTATGGGAAGCTGGACCGGGCCGATAACAGCATCCCTGTGGTTATATCCGCGTGCTGTACTCTCCGTAACATTTGTGAAGGGAAGAGTGAAAGATTCACTCAGGCACTCAGAACTCGGAGGTTCAACACCTGGATGCTGAATTTGAACAGCCAGAAAGCAGGGCTATTAGAGGGGCTCAGCACGGGGCTGCAGGGATTAGGGATGCCTTGAGGGAGCAATTTGAGGCTGAAAGCCACCAGTAATGTCTGGTGCCCTGCACAGGAGTGAAGTGCAGTGGTTCCAATGTTAGTAGGAATCTGTGTTTGCTACGTATGATACACTGACTTGCAGTGCCTGTTGCTTTCCTGGGCTAAGGTATCTTTTACTTTATGCAATAACAAAGAATGTTTTCAAAGCAAAAAAATCCATTTATTGAAAAGAAAATGCATTCATAGATTCATAGATTCTAGGACTGGAAGGGACCTCGAGAGGTCATCGAGTCCAGTCCCCTGCCCGCATGGCAGGACCAAATACTGTCTAGACCATCCCTGATAGACATTTATCTAACCTACTCTTAAATATCTCCAGAGATGGAGATTCCACAACCTCCCTAGGCAATTTATTCATTTAAAAGAAACAACTGCTTGGGAAACAGAAAGGACAAGGGGGTGGGGTGGGGAACAGTACAATCACAGATTTGCGTATGTCCTGTTATCATACTCAGCCTTCCTGTTTGGAGTGCTGTGCAATGAGTGCTGCACTTCAGGATGGCTATACTGCATGGTGATGGGGGTTGAGTGCAGTGGGTAAGGGTCATAGTTTCCAGGGCTGGGTGGTGAAACTACAGGTGTTGGAGGCAGCTAGTGGCGATAAGAACCCGGATGTTGGGGAAAGTGCATTGGAGGTGACATGGGGGCACAAGGCAAAGAGTTTTGGAACAAGGGCCGCGCGGGGGGGCGGGGGCGCGATAGTGCGCCTGCATGGCTACGAGCACCTGGATCGAGTCCGCTTGGCACTCCAAGATTATCAGCCGCTCCGTGCTTTGGTGCCGGCGATTGGTATTCTACTGGCGGACCCTCCTTTCACTCTCCTGCCACCCCTGCACTTTTTGATTTTCATTAAGGGAGTGCTGCATGACTTCATGCAGCATGTCCTCTTTGCTTCTACGTGGCCTCTTCCTGATTCTTTGCAGCCTCTCGGCCGGTAATAACACAGACAGCTGAGATCTCAAGGTTGCATCTGTAAAGGCAAAATGCAACACTTAACAGAGGCAGCATTGTTCACAACAGACAGAGCAATGATTCCCCTGTACTTAAGGAGGGCAAGTACAGTCTACACAATAGCATAATTTGCCCATCCCAAAGCGAGCACACATAACCCACGGGAGCCCCAAAATGGTAAGCACAGGGTCAAGGGGACTGATTCTTTCATGGCTGTACTGTCCTCTGGGTTTACGTGCCTTGGGGAGAGCCAGCTGCAGGGGGCCCCTATACTGAACACTGTCCCCACATTTTCCACAGGAGTTCGTCCTGGAAGATATCTCGCTGCTGAGGGTGAGCTGGGAAGCAAGGGAGAGTCTTCTACTACAATGCGGCTTCCACCCTGGCCCATATGCAGCTTGCCTGTGTGCAGCAATGGTCCCCACGCACCTCACGGCACAGTGGCGTGGACATGTTAGCCTGACTGGGACAAGGACTCTGCCATTAAACCTGTGCAAGCACATTGCCCAAGTTCTGGCTGAGACCTTTGAAGAGATCACTGAGGCCGATTACTGCGATGTGAGAGAGCACATCAACGCCCTATTTCACATCTAAGCATGCATGCAGCCCTAACCCTCCTCGCCCCAAGAGCCCGCACTGAATAACTTCCTTCCCAAAATAAAAGCCACTTACCGGGAACCTCCTCTGGTGTTTGTCCTTCCCCAAGCACCGACTGCTGCGAATGGCTATCTTCCTCCTGGCTTGAGAACAGCTCCTGGCTGCATGCATCTAGGGATTCCGGGGTGTCTTCCTCTGCCTCAGCTCACTCGCTCCTGCTTTGCTGCTCCTCTTCCTGCCTTGTTGGACTGGGCTCTGAAGTGTCCATGGTGGTACTCGGAGTGGAGGTGGGGTTACCCCCAGTATCGCGTCCAGCTCTTTGTAAAAACGACAGGTCATGGGGGCAGCACCAGAGCGGCTGTTTGCCTTGCGGGCTTTGCGGTAGGCTTTCCGCAGCTCCTTCACTTTAACCTTGCACTGCAGAGCGTCCCGGTCATGGCCCCTTTCCAGCATGTCCCTTGATATGTGCCCGAAGGTATCATAATTCCTACAGCTGGAGCGCAGCTGGGACTGGACAGCTTCCTCCCCCCAAACACTGATGAGGTCCAGCACCTCGCCATTATTCCATACTGGGGATCGCCTGGCGCATGAAGGCATGGTCACCTGGAAAGATTTGCTGAGAGCACTCCACGCCTGGCTGAGCAAACAAGAAGGGGATTTTCAAAACTCCCAGAGAATTTAAAGGGCGGGTCTGACGACTGGTCATCTGAGAGCAGGGCAGTAGAGTTCAAACTGATGACCAGAGTGGCTAGAACAGGCATTGTGGGACACTTCTGGAGGCCAAACAGAGCGCATTAACAGACCAGGGTGTCCATACTGGTGCTGTGGCGCTCCAACGGGGGCACATCAAACCTTATTCCACTCGCCGAGGTGGAGTACCAGGAGCGCTTTGGCCGTAGAGTCAGAGCGCTCTACCTGCCTTGCGAGTGTGGAGGCATCGTGAGTTAGAGCGCACTGGGCTGCTTTAATGCGCTCTAACTCGCAAGTGTAGCCATGCCCAAAGCCTCTGAAATAAGTGAATACTTTTTCTCCTCCCATGGCTTTTTATGCAGAAGAGGAACTCAGGCTCATGATACATAGTTTGGGACTACATGTAACTTTGACGAGAATCATACTCATGCGACTTAAGGGAAAACTAGGCTCAGAGCAATTAATTATGTGACACAGATAATTACTTTGAGTAAGGTACGAACAGCGGAAACCAATGAAACATTAAAAACGAAGATTCTTTTTTCTTGCAGTCAATAAATACAAGCTACCCTTTCCTGTGATCTGGGGAGATCAAATGTGGAAGACAGGTGGTCTTGGGATTATGAGTTGATTAAAGACCTCAGGAGGGTTGTTGGATTACTGGTTGTGAAGAAATATTAGGATGACAGGTTGTCAAGGCTGTATCCCCACTTTGAACTTTAGGGTTCAAATGTAGGGGCCTGCATGAAAACTTCTAAGCTTATCTACCAGCTTAGCTTTGGTCCGCTGCCACCATCACAAGAATTCCCTCCCTGGGAAGCCTTGAGAAACCTTTCACCAATTCCCTGGTGAACACAGATCCAAACCCCTTTGGATCTTAAAACAAGGAGAAATTAACCATCCCCCTTCCTTCCTCCCACCCTCCTTTCACCAACTCCTGGTGAATACAGATCCAAACCCCCTTGGATCTTAAAACAAGGAGAAATCAATCTGGTTCTTAAAAAAGAAGGCTTTTAATTAAAGAAAAAGGTAAAAATCATCTCTGTAAAATCAGTATGGAGAATAACTTTACAGGGTAATCAAACTTAAAGAGCTCAGAGGACCCCCCTCTGTCTTAGGTTCAAAGTACAGCAAACAAAGATACACACTCTGGTAAAAAGGTACATTTACAAGTTGAGAAAACAAAGTAAATCTAAGACGCCTTGTCTGTCTTTTTACTTACTAGTTTGAAATAGGAGAGACTTGTTTAGAAAGATGGGGAGAACCTGGATTGATGTCTGGTCCCTCTCAGTCCCAAGAGCGAACCACCCCTTAAAACAAAGAGCACACACAAAAGCCTTTCCCCCCCCAAGATTTGAAAGTATCTTGTCTCCTTATTGGTCCTTGGGGTCAGGTGTCAGCCAGGTTACCCGAGCTTCTTAACCCTTTACAGGTAAAAGGATTTGGAGTCTCTGTACACAGAGAGCTGTTACCCTTCCCTTTACAGTTATGACACAGGTATATTGCTTATCTTTGGGTTTCTCTCTCTTGGCTACTGTCTATTTCACTGTGTAATCAAACTCCATACATCCTTTCCTCACTAAAAACCATGCTTATTTGAGGTTTGTTTTTAAACTGAAACAGCAATAAAAATGCAGCAAAAATATGCTATGCTCTACAGAATATTTGTTCAAAGTTTGCAATGAGTGGATCTTTAATGGTGTAAAATCTGAATAAGTGAAATAAAATATGTAATATCTTCTATTATCCTCTGATAATTATGTGAAAGGGCATTTGTCTTCAACTAAGGCAGGAATTGGCCCACAGTCAACACAGCAAATCAGGTCAACAATGACTCCCCATACAGAATTTCATCAGAACCACCACAGACAACTTTATGTGGGAATTACACCTCTCCCTCTAGTGGCTGGTTCACAGGATATGAGTCCTCTATAGCTACCAGCTAGAGGAGTTACTCCTGTAGTTCAAAGAAACAAGGCTCATTCATTTTAGCACTGGAGGCTGTGGGTTGTCTTCAGTGGTGACCTTTGATGGCAGCTGTTTGTGAAAAAGGCCAGACATTGCTGGTTCTCACTAAAAAGTTCATGTAGCTGAAGACTCTTCAACTCCCTTTCGAACATTTTCAGAGACGTGCATTACTGTCAGCTACAAGGATGTTGGTTTGCAGGCTTCTGTGGGGTTTCTATACAAATTCAAACACAGAAAGCTTTGTAACTCTGAGTGATGGTTGCTAGACTGCATAGCAAATCAACACACACCCTAAATAGCAAGGAAAGAAACAGGTATGTCATTCAGCTCTCCATCCATGCTGCACTGATCAGTTCCCTTGTTCCTCTCTGTCTCAGCTACCTGCATTCCATTACTGACAGCCACCCTCATTCTGAACAACAAAGAGTCTGCCTTGACTTCTGCCTCTGTTAATTGGTTAATGATTAATACAGAATTGGTGTGGTTTTCATAGTTGCGCTGTACAGTGTTTTGTATTGGAGTGTAAAATTAGTCAGGCGTCAGATTGCATAGAATGTCAGTTTGCAAATGGTAGCTGAGGGATGTTTTTCTGAATGCTTTGGAAAACATAACGTTAAAAGGTTAATCTATGCTGTTCGTTACGGTTCTGAAGTTGGTGGTAATTTTTACGTAGAAATTACAGAAGTTTATCAAGAATTTATCAAGAAATTATTGAAGTCTGAAAATGTCTAACCTTGGCAAAACTCAGGTTGTGTGTCTAATTTAAAACTTTTCAAAAGTGCCGTATGTCCTACATGTTATCAGACTGTGTGTGTGTGTGTGTGTGTGTGTGCACGTGAATGTGCACAGACCAGTATGTGTACTTTGGAGTTTGTGGCAAACAGTCATTTTTTAGCTATAGGAATCCAAAGAAAAATTTGGAATTTTTTTTGCAATATTTCAGAAAGGGAACATTTTTAACCATCACCCATTAAGTACTTATTTTACTAAAGAAAATCACATACACTCAATTGTCCTCTGAAGAGTTATTGTGCCATTCTAGAGAAAGAATTCAATCATTAAAGTGTGAAATGCAGGAATTTTAGTCCTGTTATATGGGCAAATCTCAATGCAACCTGAACTATGGAATCACTAATGAGACCTCTATAATGGCATGTACAATAAAAAAGATCATAGAGGAGTTTTTAAACTAAGGGCTGGGGGAAGAAGGTTCAGAAGTGTGGAGAAGCACACAGTTCAGACAAAGACATCCCTCAGGGAAGGATTTATTAAAAGGATTCTCAATATCCTAGTAAAAAGGAGAGGATAGAAGCTGATAAAGTATAGGTAGGAACTGAAGAGAAACGGTCAAACGAAAAAGTTTCGTTCAATTACATCACGTGAAGGCAGACAACTACATATTGACACATTTTATAAGTTCTTTTATTCAAATACTACGTCTCAATACTAAGATGGGTGAACTTGAGTTCCTGGTATTAAATAAGGATATTGATTGTAGCGAGGAGGCCTGGCCTCCCTCAGAGGCGGATGCAGAGGGAACGCCGCAAGCCACCTGGTGGGCGGAACCAGGAAGGCCACGCCCCACACAGCAGAAGCAGAGGGGCGGGACAGGAAGAGGAAGTATAAAAGGCCGGCTCAGCAGCTCAGTCGGGAGGCAGCTGCTGAGGAAGACAGACGCTTCTTCCGCGCTGCTGGAGCAGGATGCCAAGGAGAACCCCTGCTGCCCCGAGAACCGGCCGAGTTTCTAGAGAGCCCTGCCACTTCTGATGCGGAGGAGCTGCTACCATTACCCTTGGTGGAGACTGAGGATAACCCCTGGATGCAGGTACACCCGAGGGGGAGAGTAGGAAGGAGCCCAGGGAACCAGACTACCACCTGGCTGTGGTGCCTCCGGAAACATGGTCAGCATGTTGTGGGTAGATTCCCCACTGACCCAGTGGCAGACCACTCTACCACTGTTAGGGCCCTGGGCTGGGACACGGTGGAGTTGGGTAGTACTGACCCCTGGGGTGGCAGTACTCCCCCTCCTTAGGATAAAAGCCTGTGCTCTTCAGTCACCTCTGATGGAGCCCCATAGACTGTGTTTGGGACTACAGTTCTGCCTGACTGCAGGCCAGAGCCCTGACTGTTGGCTGCTCTGCCCTACTTAAAAGCTGGATGTATAAACTGATACAGCTCTGCCTGACTACAGGCCAGAGCCCTGATTACTGCCCCACCCTGCTTGATGTCTGGGCTTATAATTTAGTACCGCTCTGTTTTAACCACCAGCCAGAGCCCAGACTGCTTGCAGCCCCTCCCTGCTTGAAGGCTGGGGCCCACTGATTACCGCTAATTCCCCCTTTCTTTGTTTTGAGCGTACTCTAGCAGACCAGACTGCGAGGAGGCATAGCCTCCCTCAGAGGTGGACACAGAGGGACAGCCACGTCTGCTTAGATTGATATAACAGGCATCACAAACAATGATAATCAATGGGGCATGGTAACACTAAGGTACAAAATATATAGGAATGACGGAATGAGTCTGGGGAGTGGGCTGGTGGGGAAGTGGCATTATATATGAAAGAAAGCATAGAGTCAAATACAATAAAAATCTTAAATGAATCAAACTGTACCACAGAATCTCTATGGATAAAAATTCCATGCTTGAATAACAGTATAACAGTAGGAATATACTACCAATCAACTGACCAGAATATGATTGTGATTATGACATGCTCAGGAAGACTAGAGAGGCTACAAAAACAGAAAACTCAATAATGGGAGATTTCAACTATCCCCATATTGACTGAGTATATGCCACCTCAGGATGGGATTCAGAGATAAAAATTCTAGACACCAAAATCAGCTAGTCATGGAACCCACAAGGGGAGAGGCAATTCTTGATTTAGTCCTAAGTGGTACACAGGATCTGGTCCAAGAGGTGACTACAGCTGAACCACTCGATAATAGCGACCATGAGAAAGCTAATTAAACTGAAATTAAAAGGAACCGTCACAAGAGTGAAATGCCTGCAAGCTGCATGGAAGCTTTTTTAAAAACACCATAACTCAAATTAAACGTATACCACAAATAAAATGAAATTTAAAAAACAAACAGTAAGAGGATCAAAAAAATGCCACCAAGACTAAACAGAGCAAAAGAGACTGTTAGAGGCGCAAAACAAAAAATCCTTTACAAATTTGAAGTCAAGCAATACTAAATAAAATAGAAAAGAGCATAAACTCTAGCAAGTCAGTGTAAAAATATAATTGAGCAGCCCCCCCAAAATTTGAAGAGCAACTAGCAAAAAGACACAAAAATTAACAGCAAAGTTTATTTTTAAATACATCAGAAGCAAGAAGACTGTCAAACAATAAGTAGGGCCACTGGGCTATCAAGGTGCTAAAGGAGCGTTCAAGGGAAACAAGACCATTGTGGAAAAGCTAAATGAATTCTATGCATCAGTCCTGACTGCAGAGGATGTAAGGGAGATTCCCACACCCAAACCATTCTTTTTAAGTGACAAATCTGAGCAACTGTCCCAGATTGAGGTGTCAGCAGAGGAGATTTTGGAACAAACTGATAAATTAAACAGCAATAAGTCATCAGGACCAGATGGTATTCACCCAAAAGTTCTCAAGAAATTCAAATATGAAATTGCAGAACTCTGATATGTAACCTTAAATCAGCCTCTGTACCAGATAACTGACAGATAGCTAAAGTAATGCTGATTTTTTTTTTAAAAGAGACTCCAGAGGGGATTGTGGAGGTTAAAGGCTGGTAAACCTAACTTCAGTACCTGGTAAATTGGTTGAAACTATAGTAAAGAACAGCTTTATTGGTCACATAGATAAACACAATATGTTGGGGATGAGTCAACACAGCTTTTGTAAAGGGAAATTATGCCTCACCAATCTATTAGAATTCTTTGAGAGTGTCAACAAACATGTGGACAAAGGTTAACCCGTTGATAGATACAATGTACTTGGACTTTCAGAAAGCCTTTCCAAAGGCTCGTAACCATTAAAGGTGTGGAGAAAGTGAGTAAGGGAATGTTGTTAACCTCTTTACATAACTACTGAACCAGGAGTCACCCAATGAAGTTAATAGGTAGCAGGTTTAAAGCAAACATAAGGAAGTACTTCTTCACACAATGCACCGTCAACCTGTGGAATTCGTTGGCAGGGGATATTGTGAAGCCCAAAAGTGTAACTGGATTTAAAAAAGAATTAGATAATTTCATGGAGGATAGGTCCATCAATGGCTATTAGCCAAGATGGTCAAGCATGCAACACCATGCTCTGGCTGTCCCTAAGCTAGAAGCTAGGACTGTATGATCACTCAATAATTGTCCTGTTCTGTTCATTCCCTCTGAAGCATTTGGCATCAGCCACTGTCAGAAGACAGGATACTGGGCTAAATGGACCATTGATGTGACCCAGAATGGCCATTCTTATGTTCTTAAATTAACAGTTTGCTGTTTACCTTTTGGAGCCTGAATTGCTAATTCCCCCCAGTTTGCACAAATTTCTCAGTTTTCAGTGGGCAAAAATTCATTTTCTGCACATACAAATTTATACTAAACAATCGGAAATAAATCCCTGAGCAAACAATTTTTCCCTGGTAGCTATAACCTTTGTTAGTATTTGTGAATGAAGCAAAGGCATTAAAGTCTTTTGAAATGATTTCCAATTTTAACAATTCTAACCATTAACCACATACACCCAGAATAACCACTACCAATATACTCCCAGTAGTAGATGTAGCTCATTTATTGCACACGTACACTCAATAAGTGAATAATAAACCCTTTAAAAGGAGGTGTCGATGCAAAATTGTGCCTGAGCAAAGGAGACGACAATTTTGCACCTGTGGGGGCAGCCCTACCAGTGTGACTATTTACTCCCAAAAGAGGATAGATTGGGGTATTACTACCTCTGGTATGCAAGCGCAGCTTTAAACCCCAGTCAAGGCTGGAGGGGCTGTAGAAGCCACCCTCTGAATGTGTTGAACCAGCATCTCCTCCTTTGTGGGTTAGGTCAGCTGGCTCCAAGCTCCTGGCACAATGAAGATGCTCCTTTCCCAGTGGGGTGGTTTAATTGCTGCTGGGAGCTGCACCCTGCATTCCATCGGCAGAGTCAAACAAGCCCAATATTTAATCCAAGGAAAAAATTAAACTGGGTCATAAACTGAAATGAGAGCAGAATATTAGAAACACGATTATAACCACTTACCGTATTAACAGTATCGTGGGTTGTTTTCCAAGCCTTAGCATCCTTAAAGATTAAGCTGCTGAGAACCAGCATATGCAGTTGGCATAATGCGGTCAGCAAACGTAAAGTTGCTATGAAATACCTGCATTCAGTGAATTTGTCAGTGTCATTAATAATATAATTTGCACTTGTCTACCACTTTTCAGCCAGGGATCTCAGAGCACTTTACAAACAAAATTTCACAAAAGCCCTGTGTGGTAGGTAGCTATTAGACCCAATTTACTGATGGGTAACCAGCGACGGAGATTGTAAATCCACAAATTAAAAACCTGGGTGTCCTGAAGTTGGATAGTTAAATCCACATTTAGGCAACTTAAATAAGTAACCTGTTGTCTCCCTTTCCTTTATCTCCAACACAGGGGAGGACTAGAGTTCTGCAGCAACCAGGGCAAAAGGAAGCTTTATCATTTATTTGCTCATAGTACAGACACATACAGAAAAGGGAACTAAGAGACTAATCTCCTCCACAGGATAAAACCAGCCTAAAGAACTATTGGGGGGAAGGGATGTGTGTTTCAATTAGGTCTTCCACTCTGGCATAAAGGGTCTGGTGTCCCCAACCATCGGGGCCGGCTCTAGGTTTTTTGCTGCCCCAAGCAAAAACAACAACAACAAAAAATCCGGAATGCAGCCCCTGGAATTCTGCCGCCTCAAGCACGTGCTTGGTTTGCTGGTGCCTAGAGCCAGCCCTACCAACCATAATGGGTAGGTAGAAGCCCTCTTACGAGTAGCAATAGAGATGAGATAAGTGAGGGCTCCGGTTCCTTCCTCATGCTTTTCTCCTCCTTTTGGGAGGATGCTCTACTCCATTTTCACAACAGCACCACTTCCTTCCACAGGAAGCGTAAGCTTTTTTCAGTGGCTTCCATGTTCACAAGGCCCAGCAGTTGGCATTACCTTCTGTCTACATAACAGGCCACAGCTGTTAGCTGCTCTCTCCAAGTTTAACTAGTCAGGCAGTCCCCACATGCTGAGCTTTTCTCCCTAGGCCTCACAAAGTTATTCAACCCCTTCCTGTATCAGCCGAAGTTGGAGTATATATACCCAGTCACACTCTCCCGAGCTACTGAGAGTAGTACAAACTTTATGTCACCATGAAACTCCAAATAGAGTTAGGGAGCAGATCTGTGGCTTAAGACGTCATTTCTACATAGTTGCTTTTCCAACCATAACCACACTACATTGATGGCCATTTACAAAATGTCAAATTTGTGGGTCATGTTTTAACTTAGTCCTTCCCAAGGCAATGTGGATTTTTGCCTGATTAAGGGCTGCAGAGACAGCAGTACACAGTATTCTTATCCCTGGAAATCATGCACTTGACAGTGATTAAACAGAAATTGTAAATGCCTAATCCTCGTCTAGAAGACACGGGTTTCATGCTTGCGCTTTTGAAATATGCAACTTTGGTGGATTAGAAAGTTATATTTCTTGCTCTGTTTTTATGGTTTGATTCTGACCAAAATACACAGACCTCGGCAACAGTGAATATTTTTTACTGTCAGCTGCTGCAATTCATATAGCCAGCTCTTAACTTCTGGGTAGGATGTGCTCTAGTCATTTCTGCAAGATTCATGATCATGTTTGGCCATATAATTAAAAGAAGGATCAAGTTCTTCATACATTTATTTTGTTTTCAGAAACATAAGGGAACCTATAAATGCTTGACCTAAATACTCTCCTCTCAGAGCAAAACCCCCAGGAAAGAGCCATCAGTACTCAGCACATGCAGCTAAGTTCACCCTGCACAATTCCTTTTGGGAGTGGGTTAGGGTGGCCAGGCATCCGGTTTTCAACCAGAACGCCCAGTCAAAAAGGGACCCTGGCAGCTCCAGTCAGCACCACTGACCGAGGCATTAAAAGTCCGGTTGGCGATGCAGCAGGCTAAGGCAGGCTCCCTGCCCTGGCTCCGCGAAGCTCCCAGAAGTGGCCAGCATGTCCCCACGGCCCCTAAGCAGAGGGGCAATCAGGGAAGCTCCCCATCTTTTGCTACATTTCCTTCCCCGTTCTTCTCTCATTTGCACTGCATCACACACTGGAGGGCAGCATGTGGCCAGGCGTCGGAGTGATCGGTTTTTCTATTACGTCACAATATACAACAACGGTATAGTAATAAATTCTATTAAAACTCAAGAAAGGTTTAGTAGAGAGCTTTGGAAAATGCCAACTTTTACAATAACCCAAATCCTTTGCTAATTCACAGGGTCTGAGGCAGTGCTTAATTTGTGCCCGGGCTTGCCAAGGCTGAGCCCCGGCACCTTTTTCATTACAAATTAAGCACTGGCCTGAAGTCATGTTGACTGGATCATGGTTTAAAAGCAAAATACTGCACTTTAGAGACCAGTTTATTGTCCGAGTTATTTCTTTATTTCCTTGACATATAATATGCATTTAAACCCTTGGATTAATGATTAACAATGGAGGGATTTATTAGGCAGAGAGAAAAGCAATCATTAATTTTTTAAAAAATTAACCCTGATTAACTTTATTTTAAACTAGTACCTACCACAGTACTCAGAATAAACTGTGGTGGTCAATAATGCAAATAGCATAATTGTAGGATAGTGTTAGTCTTGGGATTTGGGTAAATATAGTGTCAGTGTGCACAATCAAACTACTTTTAATGGCTATGTCAAGAAAGCAGCAAAAGCAACGGAAGGAATTGAGACATCAGTTAAGATCTATTCAGATTTGAGTTAAATTACAACTAGAGGATATTAAAACTAACTGACGTTTCTGTGCTTTGCTTTCTTTAGCATCCATGTTGATAATTAAAAGTCATGCAAATGTAGTACCATATTAGAGGGACAGATGTTTCTGTCCTTACTGTGGCTACAAATAAGTGCGTGTAGGAAAGAGAAGGCAGTACAGATTAGGGTTGCCAACTTTCTGATTTCAGAAAATCAAACACCATTGCCCTGCCCCATCCCTTCTCCAAGGCTCCAGCCTCTGCTCACTCCATCCCGCCCTCCCTCATTCTCACCTGCCCTCACTCACTCGCTCATTTTCACTAGGCTGGGGCAGGGGGTTGGGTTTCAGGGGGAGAAGTGAGGGCTCTTGCTGGGTGTCGGCTCTGTGGTGGGGCCAGGGATGAGGAGTTTGGGGTGCAGGAGGGGGCTCCGGTCTGGGACCGAGGGGTTCAGAGTGCAGGAAGGGGTGCATGCTCTGGGAGGCAGTTTGGGTGTGGAAGGGGGCTCAGGGCTGGGGCAGGGAGTTGGGGTGTGCGAGGGGATGCAGGCTCTGGGGGGAAGTTTGGGGGGGGCCTCAGGGTTGGGGCAGTGGGTTGGGGTATGGAAGAAGGTGCAGGCTCCAGGTGGCGCTTACCTCAAACAGCTCCCAGAAGCACCTGGCATCTCCCTCTGGCTCCTAGCCACAAAGGCACACGCTTCCCTCGCCCGCAGGCGCCGCCCCCACAGCTCCCAGTGGCCACTGTTCCTGGCCAATGGGAGCAGCAGAGCTGGCGCTCAGGGCGGGGGCAGCAGGCAGAGCCTCTCTGGTTGCCCCTGCGCTTAGGGGCCGTAGGGACATGTCATAGAATCATAGAAGATTAGAATTGGAAGAGATTTTAGGAGGTCATCTAGTCTAACCCCGTACTCAAAGCAGGACCAACCCCAACTAAATCATCCCAACCAGGGCTTTGTCAAGCCAGGCCTTAAAAACCTCTAAGGATGGAGATTCCACCTCCTTCCTAGGTAACCGATTCCAGTGCTTCACCACCCTCCTAGTGAAATAGTTTTTCCTAATATCCAACCTAGACCTCCCGCACTGCAACTTGAGACCATTGCTCCTTGTTCTGTCATCTGCCACCACTGAGAACAGCCTAGCTCCATCCTTTTCGGAACCCCCCTTCAGGTACTTGAAGGCTGCTATCAAATCCTCCCTCACTCTTCTCTTCTGCAGACTAAATAAGCCCAATTCCCTCAGCCTCTCCTCATAAGTCATGTGCTCCAGCCCCCTAATCATTTCCGTTGCCCTCCGCTGGACTCGCTCCAATTTGTCCACATCCTTTCTGTTGCGGGGGGCCCAAAACTGGACACAATACTCCAGACATGGCCTCACCAGTGCCAAAAGGAGGGGAATAATCACTTCCCTCGATCTGCTGGCAATGCTTCTACTAATCCAGCCCAATATGCCATTCGACTTCTTGGCAACAAGGGCACACTGTTGACTCATATCCAGCTTCTCATCCACTATAATCCCCAGGTCCTTTTCTGCAGAACTGCCGCATAGCCAGTCGGTCCCCAACCTGTAGCAGTGCATGGGATTCTTCCATCCTAAGTACAGGACTCTGCTGCTTCCAGGAGCCGTGTGGAGCTAGGGCAGGCAGGGAGCCTGTCTTAGTACCGTTGTGCCACCGACCGGACTTTTAACAGCGCCACAGTCCCTTTTAGACCGGGCATTCCAGTCGAAAACCGGACACCCGGCAACCCAAGTACAGATCCAAAACTTCTGTTGTATAAATAATTCACAAAAACCACTGAACTGCATGACATGTGTTGTGCTGAAGGATTTCATTAAGGTATCCCCCTTGATGTACATTTTTATTAACTGAATTTGCTGTAGTTAAAGTAGCCAAAAATGGCATCTTATTCTTTGCATCTAAGATCCAGAAAATAACCTAGGCAATAGTCTATCAGCAGAAACAACCCTGTCAAACAAAATTCTCAGTATTTTAACATGTATCATAAACTGGCTTGCCTGCTCTTCACTACTGTACAAGAAATACACAACTCTGACACGGGATAAACAGTATAGAGAAAATGTCCACTAACGTAAAGATATTTAGAATCATGGCATTTCCTAAGCACACCCAAATCCCCACACAGTACAGGATTCTGGGTCAAGGAAAATATTAAACACAGCTGGAAGTTACAATGCACTTCAGCCAAAATATTTTCTTATTTAAAAATAAAAGGCTCCGCAACCAACTCCACTGTAATTTTCAGATTACCCTAGACAGTTGAATCACCTACTGTACTATCAATTCCCTGCCCAAAAACAACTCTGATATCAATCAGCAAATAACATCTTGGCTTAGAATAAATTCTCTATTCAAATCCTTATTAAAGCGGATGAATTAAGCAGAGGCAGAGAAATCAAGGATCCAGAAACCACTAATGACGCAGTAATGCAATGTAAGCAGTAATGATTGATTATCTTTTTATGACTGCAATAAAAATACTCAGATCTTTTTCTACTATAAAATATTCAGTGTTATTTTATCATGTTTCTCATCTTAAATTCATGTAAGGACCATATCTATTATACTCTAAATTCACCATTTATGTATAGAATACATTACTGAAATATATTAAGACTTAAGGTCTGTATGGAAAATAAAATATAATGCAAGATATGCCTTCCTTTTCATAATGATGCAGATGCTGAATAAACTGCTCCTGCAGTGAACGATGACAGCTGCTCTACTTGCACTATGTTCTTTAGTTTTACATTATTCAGTGCTTTTGAACTGTCAGTTTCAATTAGAAGAAAATCTACAAAGCTTGCATAGATCAATATTTTATATATGCTTTTTATACATGCAACATTGACCTCTTGAACTTCAGAATTCATGACAAATATTGGGGGTTTTTTTAAATTACTGAAACAAACAAGGGACCTTTTTGTCACTGAGGCACCTGTTGGCAGTTCTGGCAACTGGGAATTTGCACTCCTCACTTACATTTTTGTAAGGTTCGTGATTGTGGAACTGGAATAACTTGGTCATTCTAGTGTGTCATGTTCTTATGCTAGATAGTTCCTTTCCTCTGTTTAGTCATCTCCTTCACTACTTCAGTGTCTCCACATTGTATATTAACTACATATTGTTCTTTTCGGGATGTATTTGGGTGAGAGACTAACAAGTTCATATTCATATACACAAGAGAACATTTACCACTTCCTAAAAAAACGTGTACAATTGGTCTGACATGGAATATATAACCCTCTGTCCAATTTAAATACGAATCCAATTCTCCAGTGTTGTGCACCTTGTGTAGTCATTTATGCCTTTGCAAAATGAAAGTAACAAGTGGTGTAGCATTCTAATTTAATAGCATTTTAAACCCACTTTTCACAGGTATAAATGAAAATATAAGATAGAAAGCACTGAAGAATCACCCTCCCCACACACCCTAGTATTAATATGTAGGGACACTACTTTCTCCAGCCGCCAGCTCCAAAAATACAATCCAAGCCCTCAAACATTTCACAACACAGTGCATTTTGAAATGCTCTCTTGTGTATATCAAATGGCCAGTTGCTACACTAGTTCTTAAACAGGCCGTCTTTCAAGTAACCAACAGCAAATGCATGCTAAGGTCTCTTGCTGATTCTGGTCTAGAGTAAAGACAATGGAACGGGAGTTAGGAAGATCCACATTCCAATCCAGAGTCAGGAAATCTAGCGTTGGCTCTGCTGCCAACTCGCCCTGTAGGCTTGGACAGGCCACTGAACGATGGAGTTAACAACACTTTTCAGTGCCTCCCAGAAGTGGTATGAAAATTAGGTTAATAGAGTTTTTTTGAATATGTAAACTCTACAGTATACGCGACAAGTATTATTACACTGCAATACACTTTGGGCCAGATCCTGCATCCAGTGCCCACATTCAACAAATCCTATGAATAAGGGTTACAGGACTGAGCCTACCACTTGGATGGAATAAACCTTGTCTACCCAAAATGTTTCAGGGCTGTCCAAAATATTCACTTGATTGGGATTCTGGATGAAAAATTGATTGGATCCACTGCACACAGCACCATCTAAGAACATAACAGAGTTCTGGGATAAGGCAAGGTTGACCAGGGTTCACCCCTATTCATTTCTGATGTGAGAGAAAACAGAACACAAGTGATGAATGAGAATTAGTAAGAACATCCAGAGTTCTAATACAAAACTCATTTTTTTAAAAAGGTGTATAAACCCTCAATCTTCGGGCCATAAAACAATCCCTAATCATTGATAGTTACAAGGAAACTTTTCCTGTGGACAGGTTAGCCTATCTTTTGTATCTTCCTTTGATGCAACTGGTACTAGCCACTCTCAAAGGCAGGATAATGGACAAGACAGACCACAGGTTCTGATTCCAGTATAGCAATTCCTACACTCCTCTGTGTAGCAGAAGGAGAGAGCCTGGAGCACTGGACTTGTGTAAGACCGGAGGCCTGAACCATAGTCAGCAAAGTCAGGCTATGCTATGAGCATAAGTCAGGCCCTGTCATAAAGCAGACGCTTGCTTACAAGTTCACTGTCCAGTACATGAACTTGGCAAAAGCAGAGCTAGCCTTGTTAAAACACGGGGACTCCTAAGAAGTACTAGGTATAGAGTATTCATGTAAACACATTCTTCAAGATGTGTTATGTTGGTACATCCCAACATAAACTAATGGCATAAACACAATCCTGAGAGATGATACAGGAACACACCAACCCTGAGTAAAGACAAGGATAGGAGAACAGAATGATGGATGGAGATGTTTTGTTCGAATCAGTAGGTAGAAGGTGTTAGGGTTGGTAACTAACCACGTCAGGAGTGTAATAACTAAGTTGTTTATATCAATGTATACAAGAGAGATCATAGGAGGGGCACCTTTGTCCAGCCAAGGGACCAGCAGAAAGTCCCACTGCTGACTGAGCTGAGTCCATTGTCATGGGCATACATGTAGTAGTGTACTAGTACTGTGCTTCGTCAGCAATAAACCTGGCAGAGCACCTTCGCCAATGAACCGAGTCTGTGGTCTTTCTGGGTAGTACTATCAAGATCTGCTGAGCCAACTATCTGCAGGGCAGGTACAGTATACAATGAGCACACACATAAGACAACTGACAATACTCTGTAATACATATATGAACAGAAGACTCTCTGGGAGGCCATCCCTTTGTCAAATAAGGAAGATCTTTTATGTTTTAAGATAGTTATTAATAACAAGCTTACATATAAATTCCTTCCTGGCAGATGAAGATGGATAATTTCCTCCATCTTGGATTAAACAGGAACAGATACTGATTACTTAAAGTAAGTGCTAGACAAGACAGACATCCTGTTTTTTGTATGTCATGCTTTGATTTTCCTCCAAAAATATTCATGAAACCATTGCAATGTTTCCAACATGTACAACATTTTACATAAAAATGGCATTTTCACTCAGTACAATAAACATTTGTTTTAAATGGTTATAAATATGGTTCACTACTATATTCTATGCTTCATTACTAATAATTCACATATTTCAGAGGTTAATACATCACTAAGATGGCTACCACCTTTTAATAAAATCTAACCTATGGAAACAAATTCTAGAACTGCATCATTTGGCTATATAAATGGGTGCATAATAAAGGCCAGATTCTGCTCTCAGTTACTTCCATGCAGCTATGCTGACTTTAACTGGACTTGTAGGGCCATAACTAAGGAAAGAGTGCTGCCCCATTTCTGCAAACAATGCAGTACAGTCAACCTTTCCATGCAGACCCTTTCTGCCAGGAACAGGAATGAAACAGGAACAGCAGAATGTGAAAGTGCCACTGCTGAATTAGGGGCACAGAAACAAATGTATGGACCACACACTCCACTGTTAGGTCCTGTTTGCAGAAAGTGACTTTTCCATGCGTTTTCAGAGGAAAAGCTTGAAAATGTGAAAACTGAAAGTTAAACAATACCAGAAGGCAAATTAAAAGAATCCCAAACTTATTATTTTTTAAAATATCATGGTTTTTAGGCCAATCTCAGGATTTGGGGGGATCTAACACATGGATTTGAAACTCTTGGGGTTGGCAATGCTACCAACTTTCTGAAAAGTTTTCTTGGGTCTTGGAGATGTTGTTGCCCCTGGATCCTCTCCCCCACCCTCCTGCCAAAGAGTTTTATAGGCATTGTGGTGAATTTTTGTTAATTTTCTCTCTGTTTTTGCCAATTACTAATCTACTGAACACAGAATAGCCAGAAATATAGTGCACATGCTCTCTAGAGCATCCCTTGCCCCCAAAATATCCTCTCTGCCTGAAAAACAAAACAGATTGTTTTTTCCCCTTCATCTAGGTCCCAATTCAGAAAGGTGCTCTAACTTTATAAATGTGAGTAGTCCCATTCACCTTACTAGAACTATTAAGCAAACTAACTTTAAGCATGTGAAAAGTCCCAGTAAGGCCTTATCCTTTTCCTGTTCTCTCTATTCTTCTCTGATCCATTCTAGATAGGATGACCAGATGTCCCGATTTTATAGGGACAGTCCTGATTTTTTCTTATATAGACTCCTATTACTGCCCATCTCCTGTCCTGATTTTTCATGCTTGCTGTCTGGTCACCCTAATTCTAGACAGCACTGTACTATATTCAAGTGGTTCTCAACCAAGGATCCGGGGCCCCCTGGGGGGCCGCGAGCAGGTTTCAAGGGGTCCTCCAAGCAGGACCAGCATTAGACTTGCTGGGGCTCAGGGCAGACAGTCAAAGCCAAAGCCTGAGCAACTTAGCTTTGCGGGGGCCCCTGTGGCATGGGGCCCCAGGCAACTGCCCTGCTTGCTACCCCCAATACCAGCCCTGGCTTTTATAAGCAGAAAACCGGTTGTTGTGGCACAGGTAAGCTATGGAGTTTTTATAGCGTATTGGGGGGGCCTCAGAAAGAAAAAGGTTGAGAACCCCTACCATATTCTCTTCTACTTCTCATTTCTATGCGTCTTTTCCTGATAGTTTATTATTACTCTTTATTATTTGTATTACAGTTATACTTAGAAGTCCCAGGCATGGTTGAGGTTCCATGTTAAGAACCTTCTCTGCCCCAAAGAGCTTCCAAATCTAATTTATTCTCCTTCCATTCTTCCCTTCTGGTATCTCTCCATTTCTTTACTTGAAAAACAGCATCTTCTGCCTTTCCTGTTTTAGTCTGTGTTACAATAGCCCTAATCCTCTATTCTTCACCTCCTTGTTCTGTCCTATGTTAACCTGTCTCTTCTCCTTGTTTCCCTACTCTCTTTAACGATGTTCTATAGCTGTACAGGTCATACATGATCTTTACAAGATATTTTCCCAGCACTGGAAAACTGTTCTCTGCTTCAAATGGCATCCCTATGGTTCGCACAGGTCCAGGAGTTAGGATGCAAGAGCAGAAACAGTACTGATAAAAAAATAACACAGCAGTGAAATTCACCTTTAGATTTTTTTTTAAAAAAATCTACCTCTTGCACATGAAAACTTTGCAAAATACATTTTATGTTTCAACTGGACATTTGAGTTTTTCTTGTTTTTTAAACTCACTTAAATGTAAAACATTTTTATGAGCTAAGATGAGAAAATGGCCCAAATTAATGCTTGTTGTAATGCAATTAACTTAAGTGGAAATCTGCAAACACAACAGCAGGATCAAGTCCAAACAAGACACAGTTATGCTAAAACCTACTTCCCAGAAGAACCTTGACAAGCCAAACAAGAAGTTTTTAAAATAACCTAAATTCTAAAAATTAAGGTGAATCATAATTAGCCCAGATAACCCCAATGTAAATAAATGATGTATAAACAATGCTGTTTGGAAGAGCTACCTTGGCATTACAAGTAGCCAATGTATATGCTCAAATCCTGTGTGCTTTACTCATGCAAATAATACCACTGAAATCAACTGGTCCACTAGCATGAGTAGAATGAGCCAGATTTGGCACATCATTTTCATATAAGGTATGAATTTGGATGTCACTTGGTCATTTAGCTCTATATCAGTACTGTTATCCATGCACTGAAATGGGGGGGGGGGAGTGAAACAATGCCATAATTAACTTCAGGTGTCCTCTTGATTGTTGATTTATTTTCCCTAAGGAGAGGAGAGGGAAAAGTAAATAAAAGGTTAGAAATGCCTTATTTCTGGAAATGAATTTAGTTTGCTATATGGCGTGGCAGGCATAGAAGTGAAGATTGAGGGAGTCTCTTACAGCAGTTTTAAATGTCTGAGTACAGAAGAAAAAAATTAAGTTACATGTGGACTCAAATATATCAAAACAATGGGTAATTTTTAAAAATGTTATGAATAAAAAGCAAGACTTGTTTATATTAAATCAACTGGATCACAAAACCTCTGCTTTGATCTACTTTCATGGCAGAGGGGGGTGGGTAACAGGAAATTTGTATTTACACCCTATCAAAGAAAACCCAAGAGTTGTTTTATGCCAAAACAGAATTGTATGCCAAAATATATTCAATGCTAATTCTATTTCTTTGCCTGAATGTTCTGTGTTAATTAATTTATGCATAATACTGAAGTGTGATAGGATAATGTGTGATGATTGCTCTTCCCCTGGGACTTTTATGAAGGAGAAATGTTATCTTAGGAGGCTATTTCAATGATCAAAATCTTTGAATAAAGAAACAAATAATACTTCTTCATGCCCAGTATATGTTATAGCAAAGTTACATTAGTGAGACATTAGAATTACTGGTGGTTCTTTTTATGGGACTTTAAAACTTAAGGTATCCTCAAGAGCATGGTGGATTTCAGAGAAGAAAGGCTTATTCCTTACTTCCTGCTACTGACCCGTGTGGTCTTTTAATGTGTGTTGTGATCTCCCAGGTGTGAAGTTTATGAGAGAATGGAGGAGAGAAGAGTTGTATGTCAATTTTTCCTAATTCAGTCTTTTTCCCTGAGATGTGTTACACTAGATGGAGCTGCTGAAGCAACACTTCCCTAACACAAGATTTCCTCTGCTCCACCACTCCTCATGTTCAATCAACAAAATATGTCATCCGGATTTCTGGTCAACAAGACAATATAGCTACAGATGACATTCCTGTTCGAGGGTTGTTCTGATCTGATTCAGGCAGGTCAGTCCACACGTAACAATCATGGAAGAGCATTACTACCTTCTGCTCTGAATATCAACTGAAGCTAAAAAGTGAGCCACAGCCAAAAAGTGAGTCAGCAGTGCTAGATATGATAATTTTTTTTTAAATCCACATATTGCAACACGCAAATATATTTTACAAAATGTTATTTACAAAATCCAAAGGGATTGTTTCCCTAAAGTTTCCAAAACTATTAAACATATTAAAATGAACCCTGTCTTCTTGCAGTCTTCATCCCAACAAAGGCCCACAAGTGCACCAACATGCATTAAAACCTCAACATGTAATTCACTGCAGAAGTCATGCTGTACATCTTTGTAACTCTGGTATACATTTAAGAGAGAAAGTTTTGTCAAATGTTATTTTAAGTAATCACAGCTCAAGAGTGAAAAAAAAAAGTAATCATAAAGCACCTTATAAACAACAAAACATGATCAAAAACAAGGAAGAATGCAAGAAAACCAAAAAGCAAGAAATACCCTACAGGCAAGATTACCAAATGATTATACTGGCCACAAGCACAGCGTTTTGTTATTTTCTCTTTGAAAATCTGCTTTGTATTTCTAGTGCAGATAAATAATCCTGCTGTGCTCTGCATCCTGAAAAAAAATGCAAATCACAAATAATCAAGCTATTCTCAGCTGATCAAGTTTCAGGATGCAGCATGACAGCATTAGATGACTAAACACTGATCAAATGACGACACAACCCAGAGATTCAATCTCAAGTGGTATTGATTGAACATGATGTTAAATATGCTCCTATTACACAAGACTACACTTACAATACTGCAGCTATTGCTGCAAAACACTGTTAAAACCACACACACAAATACATATTTAGAAGTCCATGATCTACAAATAAGCATACATTTCCTCTGTTCAAGCAATCTCATGATGGCCTATTATTACAACCAACTTTTCAGCAATGAAACATGAAGCTGTACAGTATCACCATCCAAGCTATGTACCTGGGTAAGTTGGCTCTCAATGTAAAATATCTGTCACCTGCAGGTGCATCCTCTTTTATGTAACAAGCTACCAGCCATTGAAAGACTCAAACTGCAGTTCTCTCTTTTCCTTTAATCCTTTGCACATACATAGAGCCTGGGAGGAAGCCACTAGTATTCCAAAAATGATGTATACATATTGCTTCTAGATTTATACTGTTCAAGGAAACAAACAACACAGCAATGTCTGTGATGTTCTGATACAACTGTCAAAATTAGATGCACATCCTTCAGTAAACCACCAATACAGTTAACATTACAGATTATTTTTGAGTTTTGAGCTAACAAGTCTTTTTTTTTTTAAACAATCACTTGTCTCTGATCTTTTCCAGTGCATCTGCTAGGCATGCAATGCTAGGTGCTGCATACTTCACTAGCGCAGACTGATCATAAGGTAACACCCTCTCTAACCCATGTAGTTCAGTATATTGTGGTAGCATGACAGAATACCCTTTGGGTTTAACAAATCCAAACTGATTCTGCACCATCTACTACACAGAATTTTTTAAAACACATATCCAAACATGCAGTGCATTCTTTGCTTGGAAAGCACAGTCAAGAGCAGACGAAGAGAATAATGACAACATTTATGTTACCTTCAGTCACATAGTTGTGGTCTCGAAGAAAGCTGTGGTTAATTTTCCGTGTGTCCGTGTCCTCGCCCATTTACAGCAGGATTACTCAGCATGCCTATCCGCAGTGGACTGATAGAATCAGCAGAGGTCGTCACAAGAGCACCATCCATGCTGCCACTGCCTAGCAGAGGCGGAGAACAGACTGGGCTACTGAGCACAGCATAATGAGAGCGAGTGATGCAGCACAGATTTGGGGGGTGAATAATAGATAAGTAATAATAATAATAATTGCAAAAAAGAAAGGGGGACAAAAGCTCCAATAAATTAAGAATGCAAAAAACCCAGGAGGGTGTCTGTGTGGAGAAACTACAGGCACTTCTCCTGCAGTTAAAGATTAACCCAATTCTTTAGTCACGTACTCCTTAAACAAGCTCCCCTGCAGAGTCTGCTCCAAGTGCTTGCTGCTGTGGAATCTTGCCGGATGCTAAGAAAGTGGTAATCAGCGTACTGCAGCAAAGGCTGCCCGGTGAAGCTCTGTGACTGCTGTTGCTGCTACTGCTGTCATATGCCTATGCTGCATCAGAGCAGGCCCCTCCCAGTCAGCTTCTCACTACCCAACCACACAACATCTGCATGTAGTAAAGTGAAAAATGAGACTGCAGGTAATTATTTTAGCTCTTCTGCTGGTGAGATGGGCAATGAAAAATTTAAATAGGGGGGAAGGGAACTTCTGGCTGCTTAAATAGGTTTGCATTGACACATATTCCACGCTAGCGTGAAGGTACAATTTGGTACTGGTCAATACTATCATAATCAGCAAAAGCAACAATCATTCAGTGTCAGTATGTATAAACACCAGTGAGCTGCCAAAAGCTGCCTATGAAAAATTAATTGTTAAAAGATTAGGAAATCTAAGGAAAATACGAGGTGAAATAAACCCAATACAGAGTTTACGTGCCACAGTTCTATACTAAAAGGCAAATTATAATGTATGAAAGAATAAAAAGCAAGAAGAAACAGAAAACAATCTCAGGTTTCTTAGCAACTTGATAGTACAGGTAGGGGGATGTGGATACAGGCAATGCTTGCAGATTACACATATGGAGGGAGTTCCTTAATGCTGCTGTTCTCACCCACTGTATTTTTCCCTCACCCCGAGAAAGGAATGCCGGGAATGAGCCTCTTAAGTGTCACTGAAATATCATTCATTTGCAATGTAAAATAAACGTCCTTTTGCCAAAGCCTTTTAAACATGTGCAGTTACAGAGATTCATGTTACTGAACTCTTTCAAGTGAATAGACCAGCCATGTTCCTCAAACTTTTGGGCAATCTTACCAGTTCACCAGACCAAGCTCTTAGATGTACTAACTAGTTGCTTGTTTTAAAAGACTAATATTTGAGGCAGTGCTAGCACCACTGTGGTTTGAAATATACAGATCTGATTAAGACAAAGGGCAGTGCACCAGGGTCCACTATTAGTGTAGGAAGAGGAAAGAGGGAATACCAGTCACAAAAGCCTTGAAGTACTATTACAGCAGAAAGACAGTCTTGTGGTTTAGTCACTGGACTTAAAACAAAAGAAATCTGAGTTCAGTTCTCAGAACTGCCACAGACTTCTTGTGTGACTTTGCACAAATCATGGTGAGGTCTCTGCATCTCAGCTCTTCTTTTTGTAACTAACAAGATGATTGCTCAGGATAAATTCATTAACAGTCTGTGAGGGACTCTGACAACACTGTGATAGGGCCATATAAGTAAGCAGAAAGATTAGTGCTATATAAGCCAGTTTGGGATCACTAGGATAGATAATATTAATCATAGGGTTCTAAAGATTTCAGCACTGAGTAAATGAAATGAAGACAGATACTTCACCTTATCATTGATTAAACACACGTATAGCACAACCTCATGTTATAATCAGCATTGCAGAGCAGACATTGTACCTTCAAATTTCAGGTAGAAGTACAGTGCTTCAATTAGATATGGAGATATTTGCTGCTTCTGTTTTAAAGTTACCACCAATCACTGTATAGACTTGTCATCATGCCTCCCACCTTTAGAGCACCTCTGCATGCCTGGGTGCAGTGTTGCAGGGCTTCTTCAGGTCTAGTGCCCCATGTAGTTGTTCTGGTGCCACAACAGTCTGTCATGGTGCTCGGCCTAGCCCTCCGGCCACTTCACTCCCCAGTCCATTCCCCTTCCAGGGATAACAGAAAAGTCCAGAAATAGGAAACTCAAAATCTAATATCTTTCAAGTCCATCACCCGGCCTCTATCAGGCACTTGCCGCTCTTGGCTTCTTTTACTCCTGACACCCACGTTTCTCCTTTTGGTCCGAGGGAGAGATAGGGAAACCCAGGCTCACCCTCCCCTCTGGGTTCCAGCCCAGGGACCCTGTTTAAGCAGCTAAGCACCACTCCTTCAGTCTCTCCACCATTTTCCCTGGCCTACTCCTACCTTTACGTCGCTCATCGGTATCTCCACAAGATCTACAGACTGCTGCCCCCAACCTGACTTTGCAGTTCCTCACAGCTTCTCCTGGGACCAACTACAGAAGTGTTTTCTAAAAGCCAGTCTCAGCTCTTCCCTGTGGCAGCTGGATCATACTGTTAGCAGCTCTCTGCTTGTTGCCTTAAGACAGTCAGTATCTCTCTCCTTCAAACAGAAGTTCCCCTCAGCCTCCTCTCTCTCTCTGGGACTAAGGTTGTATCTCAGGCCTCTTGCCTTAGCTTAGTCAGTTGTGGCCAACTCCCTTCCGCTGATCACCCTCTCCAATTAACCTTTCAATCTGGAGGGCTCAGCAAGCCTGCCTTCCCCTGTCAGCGTCCAGCTTTTACGCTGCTCTCCTTCTCCCAACTCTTTCCCAGTTGGTTTGGTCAGAGGAGAGCCTTCCACTGCCTCCTCTGCAAGGTATCAGGCCCTTAAAGGTATCGTGTCCAGCCTCCTTCCCTAATCACCATTCATTCGCAGGACCCTTAGGTCACTATATGTGTCTATTGAGACCTTCCAAACCCTTAAAAGGGCCAAGCCATGTGGAGAGGATGGGCTGCCACTTGGCACTATTGCCTTCAATGGCAGACTACCCCATCACAAGACTGTTTTTCCTGTATTTACCACACATACTGACCCTCAAAGTGGCCATTCCAGGAATAATGTTTCTGCATTTAAAACGTCACTTAAAACCACAACATTAACAGAAATACTGACTTCTGACATGGCACTTTGAGGCATGACATCACAAATGATGCCACTGCCAACTTGCAAAGACATAACAATTCTAATCTAGTCTCCAGACATTCTAGCAATTACCTTGAACTGCAAAAATGCACACAAATAAAATATACACTTTTCTGTCTGCCCCAGAAAAGGGTCGTCTTGTAGTTGAAGCACTGGACTAGGACTCAAGTGATCTGAGTCTACTGCTAGGTTCCCGTACAGTGCCTAGCACATCAGCAAGGACAGATAGTCCAGCAGTTAGGGTACTAGCCCAGGATTTGAGAAATGATTCCCTGCTCAGCTAGCCTCCCTGTTTCATCTTGGGCAAGTCACTTGGTTTCTCTGTGACTCAGTTGCCCATCTGTAAAATGGAAATAATAGTACTTTCCTACCTTTTCCCATTAAAGAGAGATCAGATACTTCAGTAATGGGGGCTATACAACTATCTAAATTAGAACACAATCCCCCTGATCTCAACTGCAGCCTCTCTTGTGATACAAGTAATAACAAGCAAATTCTAATCCCTTATTACAGTGGTTCTAAAACGTATTGGATCGTGCCCCCCTAATTTGTGTCTGTAGTAGTTTATGCCCTATGCACCCCCACGCACACACACATACACACACACACGTACATATACAGATATATGTGACAGTGGTGCTTCACTTGAATCAGTTTTGGCTTCTTTGTTTTTCACTTGAGGGTTTTGTTCTTTTCTGTTGTCCAAATGAGGCAATTATCTATTGTAATAAGAGTAAAAGCAAAACTGTGATTGTGGTCCATGCTTACAATTAAATGTGCACACCGTGTTGTAGCAAACGGATTAAGGTACAGATGGCAACAACTTGGCATAATACTATGCAAGTTTAACAGAAATCCGTCAAAATGCACAGCGCAATCTACAGTCAAATGCGCAGCGCCATCTGAGGACCTGCTATGCCTGGAGGAATCAGCTTTGCTAGTTATGCATTACTGTGGGTAAAATATGCACAGTAAGGTTTTTTCCTAAAGCTTCTGGCGCTCCCCCCTCCCCCGAATACATTCTGCACCCACCTTCAAGGAGGGCCCACCCACTCCCACTCCCAATTTGAGAACCTCTGCTCTAATACTGTCTCCTGCTGTCACTTGAGTCAGGTCACTTAATCTCTCTTCCTTTATTTCTTTACCTATTAAATTATAGTGCTGCTTTCTACCCAACTCCCGCAGGTGTGTTGCTAGTTCATTCTTTGTAAGACTCTCTAAAAATGAGAAGCACAATTACTATGAAGTATATCATCTAATTTCAGTATATAGATCAAGTTGCAATTTTGATTTTCTATATTTGTAGGAAACTAGTATATCATAAATATTGATGACAATATTAGCTACAGTTCATAGAGTACTGTCAGATCCTATAAATATAACAAAATGGAAATTATACCTAGCATTCCATTAAATTAAGAAAGTAGACTCTGCAACTAATGACATTTGTTTTGTATAAAATACTCCTAATCAATTTGAGAAAGCTTGAATATTTTCCCCATATTAGTTTACCTTCATTGGTGCCAGGATTTCACCTTGTGAGCTCATGTCCATCCCATTGCTCTTATGGTGCAATAAGAAATTTTTTAATGGACATTCAAGATTATACTTCAAGTTATTCAAACTCCCACAGTCAGGGCCGGCTCCAGCCTTTTTGCCGCCCCAAGTGGCGAAGCGGGAAAAAAAAAAAAAAAAAAGATAAAGCCAATTGGCAGCAGCTCAATCGCGCCGCTTCATTCTTCTGCGGCAATTTGGCCGCGGGTCCTTCGCTCCCTCTCTTCCTCTTCGGCGGCACTTCGGCGGCAGCTCAAAGAGGAAGAGAGGGACTGAGGGACCTGCCGCCGAAGTCCCGGACGTGCCGCCCCTTTCCATTGGCCGCCCCAAGCACCTGCTTCCTTCGCTAGTGCCTGGAGCCGGCCCTGCCCACAGTTTGTATAACTTAAACCAAGAGGACCTTCCCACCACCATCTTTAGACACTTGGATCTAAATTCTGGCACATGGAAGTCAATGAGATGTTTGCCATTGACTTTTATGGGGCTAGAACTTTACCCTACATATAAAATATTAATACACTTTCCTGTTTATCCAATTAACCAGAAGCAAACAAATCATTGCTCAAAATAGACATCTGTTGGAACCACAGGGGTGCCATGAGTGAACTGCCTTAAATAACACAGTTAAAGAAGAGCATAAATAAAGGATTTATATCCACTATGCCCAGGAACATACAGGAAACAAACATGGAAGTGCTTGTTTGAAAATATAACAAATGGGTGATGGAGGATGGCATCATGGTCCAACTGGAGGCAGGAATCAACCATCTTGATAGTGAATGATAGATGACAAGTAGGATGAGGATAGGCTGTGAAGAGCCTGGATGGTGAAGGCAGGTAACTTATGTTTGATGCAATAGATTCATTCACAGATTCCAAGACAAGAAGAAACTAGTGACACTAGTCTGACATCCTGAATAAACATAGGCCATAGAACTTCTCCAAAACAATTCTTGTTTGAACTAGAGCATATCTTTTAGAAAAACATCCAGCCCCAATTTAGATATGCCAGTGATTGAGAATCCACCACAATCCTTGGTAAATTGTTCCAGTAGTTAATTACCCTCACTGTTAAAAATATACACCTTATATCCTAGCTGAATTTGTTTAGCTTCAACTTCCAACCCCTAGATTTTGTTGGATGGAATGGGATCACTGGGGCAAGTGAAGGGGACAGAGAAGGGGAACAAAGGAGAAACCTCTAAAACTGTGACAGGGGAGAAGGAGGAGAAAGCTGTTGGAAGAGAAGGGAAGGCAAGCTGAGTGGAGAGGCAAGGTCATGTTGTATTTTGTCAATTTTCTCTTGGAACAAATCAGTGAGATCCTGTGCAGAGAGATGGGGAGAGCTTGAGGAGTGAGTCAAACATGCTGCAAAGGCAGCAGGGACTGAGAATATAGGATTCAATTGGGTTGCAGAAGTAGAGGTGTTTAACTAGGAAGAGGAAAGAACTGAAGAAGGGGAGAATGAATTTGTAGTGAAGGAAGTCAGCCTGATCATGGGATTTCCACCAGAGATGCCCAGCGGCGTGAGAGCAGGAGTGAAGGAAGCAAAGGTTGGGAGAGAGCCAGGCTGAGGATTCAAATATGGCCCTGAATATAAACAGGGCAGTACCCTTCTTGTAGATATTTTCTAATGGGCTATTATTTACTGAGGGCCATATATTACTACAATGCCACGTACATAGAAGTCCCATGGAAGTGAACAGGAGTTTTTTTAGAAACGGATCTCAGGATATGGCCCTGAAAGACTTAAACTCCAAACATTTGAAATGGGGAAGAGATGATGCACTAAGTCCCATTTCATTAGATGACTCCAAATTTCCCAATCTGATCATCGTTAGAGCAATTAAACTTTGATTTCAGCCAAAGGAAAGAGCATCTGGATCCTAAATATTCTCTTTGGGCTGACAATCTTTTCACATACAAATCATTTCTTCTATTTGAACACATTAGTTAAATTTACAAGGACAGACATAAATTTCCCTTCAAATTTTCAAAGTTCAATGGGATTTAGCCACACATCTGTTCATCAACATGTTACGAAGAATGAGTTGCTCAAAGCAACTTGTTGATTTTTTTGCCTCTGTCTTCACGAACAAGGTCAGCTCCCAGACTGCTGCACTGGGCAGCACAGTATGGGGAGAAGGTGACCAGCCCTCTGTGGAGAAAGAAGTGGTTCGGGACTATTTAGAAAAACTGGACGAGCACAAGTCCATGGGGCCGGATGCGCTGCATCCGAGGGTGCAAAAGGACTTGGCGGATGTGATTGCAGAGCCATTGGCCATTATCTTTGAAAACTCATGGCGATCGGGGGAGGTCCCGGATGACTGGAAAAAGGCTAATGTAGTGCCCATCTTTAAAAAAGGAAAGAAGGAGGATCCGGGGAACTACAGGCCAGTCAGCCTCACCTCAGTCCCTGGAAAAATCATGGAGCAGGTCCTCAAGGAATCAATTCTAAAGCACTTAGATGGGGGGAGGGGGGGAAGTGATTAGGAACAGTCAGCATGGATTCACCAAGGGCAAGTCATGCCTGACTAACCTAATTGCCTTCTATGAGGAGATAACTGGGTCTGTGGATGAGGGGAAAGCAATGGATGTGTTATTCCTTGACTTTAGCAAAGCTTTTGATACAGTCTCCCACAGTATTCTTGCCAGCAAGTTAAAGAAGTATGGGCTGGATGAATGGACTATAAGGTGGATAGAAAGCTGGCTAGATCGTCGGGCTCCACGGGTAGTGATCAATGGCTCCATGTCTAGTTGGCAGCCGGTTTCAAGTGGAGTGCCCCAGGGGTCGGTCCTGGGGCCGGTTTTGTTCAATATCTTCATTAACGATCTGGAGGATGGCGTGTACTGCACTCTCAGCAAGTTTGCAGATGACACTAAACTGGGAGGAGTGGTAGATACGCTGGAGGGTAGGGACAGGATACAGAGGGACCTAGACAAATTAGAGGATTGGGCCAAACGAAACCTGATGAGGTTCAACAAGGACAAGTGCAGAGTCCTGCACTTAGGACAGAAGAATCCCATGCACTGTTACAGACTAGGGACCGAATGGCTAGGAAGCAGTTCTGCAGAAAAGGACCTAGGGGTTACAGTGGACGAGAAGCTGGATATGAGTCAACAGTGTGCCCTTGTTGCCAAGAAGGCTAACAGCATTCTGGGCTGTATAAGTAGGAGCATTCCCAGCAGATCGAGGGACGTGATCGTTCCCCTCTATTCGACATTGGTGAGGCCTCATCTGGGAGTACTGTGTCCAGTTTTGGGCCCCACACTACAAGAAGGATGTGGAAAAATTGGAATGAGTCCAGTGGAGGGCAACAAAAATGATTAGGGGGCTGAAGCACATGACTTATGAGGAGAGGCTGAGGGAACTGGGACTGTTTAGTCTGCAGAAGAGAAGAATGAGGGGGGATTTGATAGCTGCTTTCAAGTACCTGAAAGGGGGTTCCAAAGAGGATGGATCTAGACTGTTCTCAGTGGTACCTGATGACAGAACAAGGAGTAATGGTCTCAAGTTGCAGTTGGGGAGGTTTAGGTTGGATATTAGGAAAAACTTTTTCACTAGGAGGGTGGTGAAGCACTGGAATGGGTTACCTAGGGAGGTGGTGGAATCTCCTTCCTTAGAGGTTTTTAAGGTCAGGCTTGACAAAGCCCTGGCTGGGATGATTTAGTTGGGAATTGGTCCTGCTTTGAGCAGGGGGTTGGACTAGATGACCTCCTGAGGTCTCTTCCAACCCTGATATTCTATGATTCTATGAATAAAAATATTTAGCTAGAAGCTATGCAAATTCTAACAAAAGCAGAACATTTCTAAGTATCTTAATTCATCAAATATTTATCCATCCCCATAGGATTTTATAATGTGCTCATCACAGTAGCCCTTTACTAATATACTAAACAATTGTAAAATGCATCAGAGTCAATGCACCAGTTTTTCTTCACACCTTGTAACAAAGTAGGACAAAATATACAATTAGAGCCACAGTTACAAAAACACAGTAAAAATATTTACCCAAATCCTTTTCATTTATACTTATCCCAGATTTAACTGGGATATTTAAGAACCAGATACTCTTTCCCTTTAGCCACATCTAGCTTATGTAGTGGGATGTAAATTGCTTGCCAGATAACTCCCCCAATTAGGCCAACAGCTATTTTTTCAGATTTTTTTGTCCTGAATAAATTCAGATAAATGATATTGTATTGTACAGTCATATATTGCCCTATTCAGAATGCATCTCTGATTTCAATGGGTAAAGCAGCAGGGGATCATACTGTGAGAAACAGCTACTCTCCAATTTTGCCTCCAGACTCACTCAACTTTTTGTAGAAGGGACTTCTTCAGGGTTCAGGATCTTGCTGTGGAAATCTGTGTTCACTTTACTCCTATATCTGAATTTATCATAAAGCTAACTGAAGCAAAAGTGATAATAAATGTTTCTCTTTTGTATCACTTATTCTGAAGTCCTTAGGAACTTTGCATTAGGATGCTCTGTATCTGGGAGAAGAATTGACCTAATAGTTTTGCTACTATGATGGATGTGTCACAAATGCCTAAAACAGAGTTATCAATTAAGAATAACACAAACTACCACAAACTTGCAAATGGTTTTTTATTTTCTTGTGGAATGGCCTTTGGTGTGCAGATACTGGTGGTAAAAATTATAGCCATCCTTATAACATACAGTACTGCCATGCCATTTCTCCTTTTTTTTTTCTTTAATAGGTTAACCTTAAAAGAAAAACAATTAATGACTGCCAAAAATGTGTCCAAGTATAAATGACATAGGGGACATTAAAAAAAAAAAGAGGTCAGCAATGAGAAATAAGTTGACTATGACCCTGAAATGGAGAAAATGATAATTTGTGTGTCAGTAGG
The DNA here is from genome assembly GCF_002925995.2 of Terrapene triunguis. Classification (NCBI taxonomy): domain Eukaryota; kingdom Metazoa; phylum Chordata; order Testudines; family Emydidae; genus Terrapene; species Terrapene triunguis. The sequence goes on from NW_020664417.1 coordinate 80,434,274, forward strand.
GTGACCAGATGTCCCGATTTTACAGGGATAGTCCCGATATTTGGGGCTTTTTCTTATATAGGTGCCAATTACCTCCCGCCCCCATCCCGAGTTTTCACACTTCCTATCTGGTCACCCTGTGTGTCAGTATTATTTCTCCATGGTGTTTCTAATTAGCAACTGCAAACTCCAAAAACTCTGTCATGCTTCATTTATACATCCTGCTTTGCTTTTTCATTCAGTTGGAGTATCGGGAATGTCTAAAATAAAAGACATTGCTGTATAGCCCAACAAGCTGGGGAAACTTAACAGGTACAGTTGGAAATCCTCACAGAAAAATTAAAGATGTTCTCCTCATGCTATCAACATGGCTTCAACCTGAAAATAAACCCTATCAACAAATTATTGATCATATTTACATTAATGACAAATAGATAATCACAATAAACTAGACTTAGCCCAGATACTCCAGAGAAAGAAATGGTAACAGAACTAATTCCTCTCAGCCTCTGGGGATTTCAGAAAGCAAACAATTAAACATTATCAAGGAACGTAGACTGTGGAAACAAGTTTTCCTCAGCATCCTGACTATATTTTTTCCACTGAACATTTCATAAGGATTCTTAGAGCACGACATTGTACTATGGTTGTATCTTCACCTGCCCCTACTGTTCAAAATCCACTGCTAGTGCCAACCCAGCAGTTTAGCAGTAGTGGAACACAAGGCATCAGAGTTCAGACTCCAAGCTCATTTTTTGCTCCCTGGACTAGCAGGACTATAAAGAGAACATGCTCAGCACCAAAAGAGGGCACACCACATATTCACAAGTAAGCCCCACTGGGCAATTCTCAGAATGGCTTTGGTAGGATCCGGCAGGACCCATATCCAGCTTTCACCTGGAGAGATGCAATACAAGGCTTTTGAAGCTGATGGGAAGAAATAAAGGAGAAAAACTGGTGGAGCCAGTAAAGAACCTAGTGCAAGGAGGCCCTGATCTAAGTTGGGGCCTCTGCACCCTACTGAAATACAAATAAGTAATGATGGTAATAATAATAATTGCAACAACAATAATAGCCAAAGGTGGATATGAAAAATAAGGAGCCAGGTGCTGAGGCAAGGCCCTGGTAAGACAACTCTCACTCCTATCCCTTTCTACTAGGTAAGGGGGAGAGTCTCTCTGGAGCTCCTCCCAAGCTGCTGTCCCTGGAGCCTGCTCAAAGTTCCATCTTCCATATCAGTCTCTAACTAACCAGTGCAATACTATCCCCTGCCTCCCTCTGACCGCTGGACGACAGAAGGAATTTTCTCTTTCCCTCAGCCCACGCAGAGGCTCCTGACTATTGGAGGGTAGGGACTACTGTACCTTTCTCTAAGGTTGCCAGGAATTGCAACAGCTTATTGGGTTAATAAAATGCTTTTTCAAAAATCACATGCTGCTCTATGGGAAAAAGACAATTCACAGACAAAAATATGAGTTATGGAGAGGATGACAGCCTTAACTATGAGTTTTCTGGGTTTGGGAGATGTAAATGTGATATCTGCTAAGGACACCCAGAATTGTGAGCTACTGTGTTACCGCTCTGCTTCAGAAGGAGTGAACTTTGCTGCTGCTATGCTATGCATCAATTCTCTGACACACCAGATGGTCTGTCTAGCCAGCAAGCTCTTCAAGACTCTGCCTGTCTAAACCTTGCCTTGCAAGTAGCAGTCAGTGAACCCCAATTCCTGAGCTCCCCGGAAATGTGTCTCTGCAGTGTCCAGTCCCTCTCACTAGACACCCACAGAAGTTATTAAGTTTGCTGCCTCCAAAGAGATAGTGTACATACCAGCCTGTTAGGTTAGATGAGTACTCACCCTCCACTGTTAAAAAACCATCTCAGTGCTCTGTATTAACAAAACAAGAATTTATTAATAATTGTTCTCTGCCTGTAACCAAGCTGGTCAGATAGATAAATACACATTCCTTTGTCTAGAGCCGGCTGGTTTTATACTCTGACTGCCCAACACATTTAAGAACATATTTCCAGCACACATCTATAAAACTCATTCATTCTGTATAACCCATACATACATATCACAGTTATTTTCACGACCAATGTCTCACCAGTTTACACATGATACCTTACGTGACACCTTTCAGATACATATTATGACAATGGTGTGTTGGGGCAATGAATATGTCAGGCCTGATATGAGTTACAGTATGGGGTGCCCTCTGCCAATTGGCATTGAGGGAGTCCCAGGGTCAGGATTAGCAGCTCCAAGACTTGGCAAGTCCTTTACCCCCCAGTATGAATCTGGCATAAGGTGGTTTAGTCAGAAAATCAATACCATCTGAATGTTTTGTAGGAGCCAATAAGAAAGTAATTTTTGGTTTCATTCTACGTTAGTCTACTTCATAGTGAATGGGTTCCCAGAATTACAGCAAGCATAAACTGCAGCCCTCTACATCAATGGTTCAAGTTCAGCCCCGATCAGAAAGTCATAATTAGAGGACTGTCCAGTGCTCCCTAACTGATGGGTTGGTGATCTAAATCCAGTCCCTACTGGGTAAGAGTCCCAGAAGCAGATTCACATGACTACAATGTAGCCGAGGCATAGAATGGATTTCCATCTCGAACAGTCCCTTGCACGTTTTCTTCCTTCGGCAAGAGTCAGCATGGGAGGATTTAGGCTTCTTAAATCCCTCAAAGTTTCATCTTCCAACCTTGTTCGTGGTCAGCCTCATGTTCTACTTCCTTCAAGCTTAGCTCTACAAACCTGTAGAAGTGTGCCTTCTGCACATTGGTCATTACCCTACCACTGCAATCGTCTTGTTCTCAACTGGTGCAAGGCTGCAAATTGCCTCGATCATTTAAGTAACTCCTCATTTATGACAAAATTAAACTAACAGTTGTTAAGAATACACTAACTTTTTAAACCGAAAATCACTTGGTTTCCTTGTCTCAATTGTTAACAGCCATGTTTCTGCTCCATCTATCAGGGTTGTCATCGCTACTGCACTGAACTGGCTTAACTTAGGTTGTCATACAGACATCCTGCCACCCAAACAGAAGCCTTTGAAGATGCTGAAATGTCACTGACGCAAGACTGATCTGACATGTGACAACTTCTTCAACCTCCTTCTGTCAGCCAGCTATGCAGATAGATAAAACTATTCACCCATTCAATGTCATTGCCCTCTACCTGCAGCCTGGCATCCACATTACAAAAATATCCAGCTCTGTTGGCCCCTTTGTTTAACAGTCTCAGCAAACAAGACCAAGGACCAAATGAGCCACTGTGAGATCCCCGGAATAGAAAGTTTTAGAAATGGATTCATATTGCTTAGATTCTGTAATAATTTTGTTTGAATATTTTATTGTTGTATTTGTATTGTTTGTATTTAGTATTTTTGTCAATAGCTATATAAATTATTTAATGAAAGAAATAAGAGCTGTCCCTTTAAAAATAGGGTGGGAGCACCTGGAGTGGGCCGTGGCAGCGGCCTATGAGCAACATGCGCTGCTTTGTTAAGAAGAGGAAGGAGGAGGATTCAGCCTGCAAGAAGCTCCCAAGAAAACTTGGGATTCAAAGAATAAATAAAGTTCTCCTTCAAAGGTGAAGTCTTGTCATTGAAAGTGTAATCCACAGAGCTGAGGTCACGATTGTGGCACATTGATGGGACAAAACAAATATGCTTGATAAATCATTAGAGGACTTGCCCCAACAGGCTCACATCTTCCACACTCACCCCCCCCCCCCGCCCCCCAAACAATCCCTCTTCTAGACTCCAGACTATTTCCCTAGCATCACCCATCCCATGGCAGACCCTGCCTCCCCTCAATGTCTTGTTCCCTACTGGCTTCCCTGATGCCCAATCTTTTCCCTCCATCACACACACACTCTCCCTGTTTCTGAGGAATACGGTGAATACATTCCTGTCCCTTCCCACCACACCTATACCTGCTTCTACTATGACTGCTCTGTAGGTCTCTGAGGGACAAATCAGTGTCCATTTCTCACCATCCAGAAATCTCACACAGGAAGCATGGCTGCCAAGTTTTGTGCAGCTCCATGTTAGTTAAAAGACACAAATTTCAAGGGGTTACACAGAGACATTACTTATTCATACTACCCTCATTGTCAGTACATAACTGAGAAGGGGGGGATTGATACTCCAGCTGCTCTGGCAAAAGGTTTTAGCAGTATTTCAGCCCAGTGGGTTCCTTTATACAGTACTCATCCATCCTGGGTTGGTCCACACCATTACCTTTTACCTTCCTCAACCAAAGCTCTTAATCTCCTAGCAATTTTTCTAATAAAAAATAAATCCACCAATGAGGGAAAAGGGAGAAGTTATTATTTGTTCTTGCCCCTCTGAGTTCTCAAAAGGAAATTCCTATTTTGGTCTGCAAATTTAATTCAGCTTCCATTACTGATTCTTCATACTGCCATTCAATGAATATTTCATCAAGCACTTAGGTGCTGCCTCATATACGTGGTACATCAGGCCGAATATATCTGCACAGCACTGCTTGACATATCAGATGCCTCCTCTTTGAAGTGACAACTGAGATGGCATCCCCTTTGAATTCCCCTTAGAATGTCGGTGCTTCACCACCATGTTCTACTGCAGCTGGTCTCCACTGTGTCGCGAAGGCTGAAGTTTAAGTCTTTGAGTGCAACCCTAAGACTGTAAGATGTGAGCATTTTTCAAAAGCAATGTCACCATTATAGTCCTGTTAACCATTTACACAACACCAAAGCTCTACATGGACACTTAAAACTGACTAATCAGTTTAGTATTAACAGGTGAGCAGAGGTGGATTTACAGTCCTACTGAGGAGGCTGTAGGTCACCAAAACAGGAAATTCTGTGGCAATTTAGGAGAAGTAGCAGGATGGAGTGTGGTGTGGAAAACTGTTGGCAGGAGGTAGAAGGGCCAACAGAGCCTTAGCAGCTGAATCATCTACAGTGCTTGCCTCTCAGCTGTGGTACCTCTGGCACGCTACCGGGGACTGTTTCCAGACAAAGACCTGGTGTACCAATCACTCAAAAACCCTGTGAGAGGGCAAGTACAAAAACAACTGCCTCCAGTAAGAAGACGAGATCCCTGCCCCAAGTCGCTTGCTATTGAATTTAGGCAGAGAGGAGGCAAACAATTAATGATCACGTGTGAGGTTTGGAGAAGATGTGGCTGGAGAGAAGACTGGCTTTAGAAGGCTAAGTGAAAGAACAGAATTTTAAGAAAGGATTAAAAGTTTGTTTGGTTTATGGAAACAGGGAGCCTTTTCCACGTATACACATAGTGTGACATAAGTACAAAGTTGTGAGTAGCTGAAGACAGGCAAGGTGAATCCTCAGAAGAGAAGACTGAGTGAAGCATAGGTCGGGGGTGGCATGAAGGAGGCAATGAGAACAGAGATGTAAGCAATGGCAGAGCTGGGCAGCTCCTTTGAACTCTATATGGAAAGAGAGAGAGAGGGAAAGCCACTGAAAAGGATTCAGGCCCCTCTTCAGGAAAGCACAAGCTTAAGTACTTTTCTGAATAGGGATGGACTCAAGCATGTGTTTAAGTAGTATCCTGAATCAGGGCCTCAGAGCAAGGATGTGGGGGAGTGACATGAGCAGAGCACTGGGATAGGAAAGTTATTTTAGCTATAGCATATTAGAAGGACTAAGCTGGTGAAAAGTGGGTCTCTAGAGTTAAAGGGAAAGGAGCAGATTTTTGAAGATATACCAGCAGAAGTAAAATGCTTTCTACAAGAACGATCACATAAGAGCAAGCAAGGAAAAAAGGGGAAACCCATTCAAATAATGCAACACCATCATAGTACAATATCCAAAACTGCCTGAGAGTTTCTTTGATATTGACAAGATAAACTGTAACAGCAAGGTTTTTTTAAATGTAGGAAATTTTAATTTGAAAAATTTAAATTAGCAGATTAGTTTAGTGTCCACATTAAAAAGTAACCTCAGACATGTTTTGCTAATTTAGAACTCCAAATGTTTCAGGGAAATTTCTAGCAAGCACCAAGTCTATTTAGCAAAATCAATAAACAGGATACTATGTTGTTTTCTTTCCATTCGTCTCACAGCCATGCAAAGAAAAACAACTTTAAAGGGAACTAAGGTATCTAATTTTCCTTAGGACTGCAGGGAAATAATTTATCCTCATGGGGACTTTGACAGGACATCTATCCCGATTCCTTCCCTTAGTCAATATCTTTAATTAATTCAGATAGGTATACTGTACATTATTTGTTCTCTGGTACTAATTTACATGACTAAGGCTTGGTCTACACTAAACCCCCAAATCGAACTAAGGTACGCAACTTCAGCTACGTTAATAACGTAGCTGAATTTCAAAGTACCTTAGTTCGAACTTACCTCGGTCCACACGCGGCAGGCAGGCTCCCCCGTCGACTCCGCGGTACTCCTCTCGTCTAGCTGGAGTACCCCAGTCGACGGCGAGCACTTCCTGGTTCAACTTATCGCGTCCAGACAAGACGCGATAAGTCGAACCCAGAACTTCGATTGCCAGCCGCCGAACTAGCAGCTGGGTGTAGACATACCCTAAGAGCAGTTAAATACTTCTCCCTTCCATATCAAGCTGAAGGAAAAAATACATTATTTCCTTAGATTTAAATACACAAATAAAAAGAGGTGCCTATGTCATGCTCCAGATGTCCCTGCCATAAGTGTGTAAAACAGAAATAAAATTAAACAGTCAGAAGAACACAAAACTCCCCTCTCTCATACACAAATCAAGCTCCATGAAACCCCACCCTACATCTCAGCTGTCGCAGATACAGCATGTCCTAAATGGCAACATAGCCAAGCTATTCTGGACCAGAGGGGGAAGCCTGTTTCAGAGACAAGGGACCATTCCAGAATATGGTCTAGTGCCAGCTCCCTCTCTTTTACATTGAGGGAGAACCAACTCAATCAAGCACCTCTATGGCTCACAAGTGGCATGAGGGGTGAGGCAAATCTGTCAAGTAGAAACACCTTAAGCCATATAGACATACACAGGAATTTAATAAGTGAATTTATCTCCCAAACTATCTTGATCATCAAAATTATTAATATTAAATATTTATGTTAAACTAGTGTCTAAAGGCCTAAACCAGATTGGGTCCCCTTGTGTTAGGCACTCTTCAAACACATAGAAATGACAGTCCCTGCCCCCAAAGAGTTTATAATCTAAAAGATGATATTCATCTGGTAGAATGCAAGCTAAAATTAAATTAAATTAAATACAAGCAAATAAAAGCAATTAAAACCTGGCAGAAAATAATCCACAGACATTCAGTGGGTGGAAAATACAGTGCTTGGGGAAGCAAAAATGCTGAAAGAAACTAGCATTAGAGAGGGCAATAACCTATATGAGAGTGTGCAAGATAAGAAGTCACAAAAAAATGTCAGCATTCGCATGGGGAAGTGTCCAATTCTGCAGCAATAAAATGGAATCTACCTAAATACTGTGTTCATTTCTGGCCACCTCAGTACCAAAAAGAGCACTCAGATTTCAAAAACGCGACAAAAAACGATTAGGAGTTGGAAGGAATGATTTATAAGATAAGAACAAAGTATGTATAGCTTTGGTAAATGATGACTCATGTTAACCTTCCATGAGTATTTAAAAGGAATGTACTAGTAAACATCAAGGAATGATTAATTGTTTAGAGAGGTTCAAAAAGGAATAACTAGGAATTAACAGGAAGAAACTAAGCAATGGAAAATGTTCGGTTGCATATTAAGAAATTTACTAACAAATGAAGGGTATAAATTTCAAAAATGCTAAGTGACTTAAGCACCTATGTCCCATTTTCAAAAGTCACTTAGCACTTTTGAAAATTATAGCCAAAGTCTATTACAGTGTGGAATAATCTACAAAAACGAAGTTGAATAAACCCCTTTGGCTTGAGTCATTTAAAACTGCACTAGACAGAGTACTTTCTAAACAATCCTCTAATAGCAGGTCTTATATCTTTAACTCCTATGATATCTCCAGGTGCTAATTAACAAAATGTTCTGTAACTCTTCCCTTGTATGTATAATAAAACAAGATGCTTAACATTCGTTTGGGCCGACGTAATTAATGAAATCAGGCATTTCAAGTCTAATAAAAGCCCAGCCAGTGTATTAAACCAGTCATTTAATTCAATTCATTACTGTTTTCAAACAAAGCAATTGTAACTAACAATATATTGGTAAATAAAGTAGCAATTGCCGCAGACAGTTTAACTTGAAAACTAAGTTCAAGGTCTTTGTTGACATAGCTAAATCTGATTATTCATTCAGTTCACTCATTCACAATTAAGCTTGCTCAAATTAATAACTATATGGGTGAACACTGTCAGTGGAACAGACAATATAGAAGATTTGGGGAGAGGTGGTTCCCTCTCCTCCTTACTTGGTTTACCAAAAAAAAAAAAATCACAAAGCTACAAAATCCTCTTCATCTCTGCAAACTGAATTAAAATATTGTGGTTTTATCTTTAAAAGCTACAGAGTCTTCTAAAAAAACAAAACAAAACACTAAGCTACAGGGAACCTAGTTACTTAGCAACAGTTATAAATCAACAGAATATGCTGGAATTCTACAGCTCATGGAAACTGCTTTTTAATCCAAATATAGTAACTTCAAGTATCAGCCACATTCATTCTGTAATTTTATCTGAAACACCTAATTTATTAAGATAAGATTTTACTGATAATAAACTGAATTAAAAGAGAGGATTCCGACTGCCCCCAAGAGAATAGTTCCATTGAATGATATATTCTTTGGATTTGATTCACAGTTTTCTGCACCCTCTGAACCAAAACAACTTAGATTTTTTACTGATATCACCAAGAATCTCAGTCTATCTTTTCTATTTACTATAACTCCTTTTTACTGTACGTAACTTCCCAAAGCTAGTTTCAAATGTGAAAGTGGTCTGTTTCATGACAAACCTGTGAAAAAAATGCTGTTTTTGCATGAACCAGATTTCCACTCAAATGATGTCTCTCTCTTTTTTTTTAAAAAAAGGGCAAAAAAAAAATCTCAACATTTTCACCATTTTGAAATTCAAAATTGTGTTTGGACAAAAATCAGTTTTCACACTGAAACATGTAAAAATAGTCTGATATTTCCATATCTTTCAGTGAAACTGAGCACCCTCATAAAAAGTTTCCATTAAAGCAAAATTTCTCAGCCAAGAAATAATCCAGAATGCAAATGTGTTTCCTCCCCATCGCCCCTCCCCCCACATAAATACAGGGAAAACCACCTTTGAAAGGGAAAGAACAGTCATTCTCCTTTCAAAAACACATAAACCAACCGTGTCTGTCACAGGTCAGTGTATGTGCGCCTGTGATTGTGTGTACTCTCCCTCGGGGTGGGGAGGTAGGGATACTGCAGCGGCCCTGGAACATATGTGGAAAGTGGGGAGGGGAGGTGTAGGGTGTCCCAGAATGCAGTTATCAGTAGGCTGCAGTGGGAGGTGAGCATGGGTGACTTGGACCTGAAGGACTAAAAGAGTCTTCGGTATGTCCGTCTGGTGCTTGAGAAGCATTAGCAAGTCCTGCTGTCCTTTTTCTGCGTTTCTCCTCGCCACACTCTCCCTTTCCTTTCTGTTCGAAAGGGTGCACCTCCAAGACCTCTGCTCTATCTGCAGCACCAGAGACTTCCAGGATCTCTTGGAACAAATCATTCTCCATCTTCTTTCTTCTCCTCCTTATCTGTCTGAGCCGCTCCACTGGAGGAACCCACAAGGCCACATTTCCAGGGGCAGAAGACACAATGCACAGAGCTACTAATGAGTATTTTCATTTCCCTTGATCTACACAAGTTACAAGCACTACATTCTCACTTCCCCTTGGGATTCATGGAGCACAGCGGCAGCCCCAGCCATGGTAAGTACGGCCCAGGGTAAAGGGAGCAATTTGGGACAACAAGGTGGGGAACACATGGCCACCAGTATATGCGGATAGGGCATTTGAACTGAATACTGGCACTGTTTTCCACAGATGGTGGTGATTTTAGCCGATATCTTACTCTTGAGGGTAACAGAGGCTGAAAGGGAACAGCTCCTGCACACATCTGGCTGCAAACCGGGTCCGTATGCTGCTAGCCTGTGTGCTGCAATGGTGTCTGCTGAAGTAGTTGCTGACTGGCAAGGGAAAGTGTCCTACCATGGTGGAAGAAATAAGGCAGCCCTCCCCAGAAGCCTTCGGCAGAGGATTGCAGACTGTGTCCAGGAAAGTTTCCTCAAAATCTCTGGGGAGGATTCACAGGACATGCTGGTGCATATAAACAAACTGTTCTGCCAGGCCCCCTCTGCTTAACTGTACAGGGGACTGTAGCAACTCTGCCTCTATTGGTTATTTCACTATCTCTTCTAGCTGGATTGTTTCCCTGCAATATCAAAGCAAACAGCATACTTACTGGAGGTTCCTTCCCCAGCATCAGGCTGGATGGCAGGGACTGGCTCAACTGTTCCGGCATCAGAAAGAGGTCCTGGCTCACCATGCCATTGGATCCCCTGGTCAACTATCCCCCATACTCCTCCTCATCCAACAACACCTTCTCACTGTGCACTGCAGGGGCATGTGACTTCAGCTCCCCTGAAGTCTCTTCAGGGCTCTTGGGAGTGGTGGTGGGGTCTTCCCCGAGGATGGCATGAAACTCCTTGTAGAAGCAGCATGTGTGCGGCTCTGCACCACACCAACTGTTCGCCTCCCTTGCCTTCTGGTATGCCTGCCACAGCTCACTGATTTTCACACGGCATTGCTGCATGTGCCTGTTGTAGCCCTTTTCCCCCATGCCCCGAGCAATCTGCCTGTATATGTCAACTTTTCTACAGCTGGTTTGGAGCTGTGCCTACACAGCCTCTTCTCTCCACAGACCCACGAGATCCACCACCTCCTGCATACTCCAGACAGGAGTATGTTTGCTGGTCAGCTGGGCAGGTGCTATGTGAGCTCTCCACCCAAACCAAACAGGAAATGGAATTTCAATAAGTCGCAGGGTTTTTAAAGGGGAGGGAAGTGTACCTGTGTACCTGGCTGCCAGGCAGTGGAGTTCAAACTGGGACCAGAGGGGCGATGATGGGGCATTGTGGGACACCTCCTGGAAGCAACTAAAGTTGACATAACTAATGCAGTAGCTACACTGATGCTGTGTCGACCTAACTAAGTTGACCTAAGCGCTATGCCTCTCGCGGAGGTGGAATTATTAAGTCATGGTAGTGGGTGAGTTACATCAGCAGGAGCGACATTTTAGTGTAGATGCTTATAGAGTTAGGTCGACGGAAGCTGCCTTGCGTTGACCTAACTCTGTAGTGTAGACCAGGCCTAAGTGTCCAATCACCAAGCAGCTTTTGTACAGCTTCTCTCTCCTACTGCCTCTTGCGGATGTGGATTAACTATGCTGATGGGAGAAAATCTCCTGTTGGCAAAGGAGCATCTTCACAGTGCAGCTGTGCCACTGCAGCTTTTTAAGCGTAGACTTGCGATGACTGAAGTTCTTTCCATCAGGATCCCTCCCCTACTCCAACCTGCTTCTTTTGTCCTTCAGAAGCCATAAATCCATGAATGCCGTGGGCAAAGAGAAAGGGAGGGATCCTTTTGGGGTGTCTGCCCCTCCTTTTATAGTCCTGTGCCCCCTTTGAGAAACATTTCCAGATGGGATTCAGGAGACAAAGTCTATGGGGAAGGATGTTGCCTGTAGTTCTATCATCTGTTTGAGCTTCCTTCGTTCCCCTTCCCGTATGATGACTCTATTTACGGCTTAAATAAAAATTAAGCAGAGCACACATTCTATTGTTTGAGACCTTTTTGCCAACTTCTGTTTGGGCAAGCCTATGGAATCCTATAACTTTACATACCATGTTGCCACACATTTTATCAGGACAATATGGACCAGCAAATTATGGGTTTTCAAATGATACTTCACAAGGCATACTTTTTACAGAGATGATTATAATAGCGTGCAAGCAGTGAACACAAAGGTACAGTCTGTCACAGTACGCAAGTATAGGATTCCTTTTATTATGAACTAATTCGTATTTGTTTTCATTTAATACTACCACAATACACCCTTTAAAAATAAGGAAATGTACAGATATCATTGAAGCCCTCTCCTTAACTCACTGCCTCTCTGTTTTTAATTCACTCCTCCATGCTTTAGCACTCCATGTTTTATCATCAGTAGAGGACGCTACAGTGTCCTAGAAATACTGCAGTCTCTAAACATAACAGCAAATTGGAGATGGATTCACAGCAAGTTAAGTCTAGACTTTGACCCTTAACTTTGAATTTGCGATGTTATCATAACTGTTTATATTCAATATATATTGAATCTATAGTATGTGAAATCTAGGCTGTGCAAACGCTCTAGGTTACCTAGGGTTATAGGTTAAAAACACTGACACCATGACAAATTGCTGTAATTTGAAGAATAATCTGAAATCCTGGTGGGACACAAGTGAGTATGTGAGCCTAGTTGTTAATGATAATAAAAGCTGACACAGTAAAAATAAAATTGAAGACAGCAGACACCAAACACAAGCACCAACACCACCACAGGACTTCAAAGATGCAGCTAAGAGATTTGGTAAAATCACATGGACAAATAACTTAATGTTCTATTTCTAATATTGAAAACTATCTCATTTGCTGAAATGTAACAAAGTGCTTTTGTCCTATCTTGTTTTTCTAATTTTAATTGTTTTTCAATTTAAAAACAATTTAAAAATATGTTACTAGTGTTTGCAGAGTATAATTCCATAAATTATTTAGACTCTTCCATTTTCTGACCAGTTTAAATTCATGTGCCAGTAGATAAAAATCTGTATTTTTAATGTATTATACCCAAGATACCTTTGTCTGTGACTTCCACATATCTCAAACCAGCTGGCAACATAAAATATAAATTGGCTAGTTATACGAACAGATGAACTGCTAATTACTTATTCTGTATTGAAATAAAAAAGAACAATTTACAATATTAAATGGCATGTCTAGCCAGTAGTTTAAAATTATGCCTAAATAAAACACGCTTGATACACAATATTTTAAACACTAACACATACTGTGCAGCAATTCAAGTCTAGCTGCATAAATATTACTGCAGTTAGCTTCTTTTACATTTACAACTTTAAAAAATATGGATTATTTAGTTCTGCTACACCATTGCTTGTGTAATCAAGTTTCCTCTGCAGTGATGCCTTGGCTTTATCTATCCATATGCATCATTAAAACATATCTTAATATGTTAAACAAAAACTCATACCATGTTGTATAATTTACAAATTTAATACTTCAAATCATTGCTCTCAGCTTTGCAGATCCAAGAGGTAACCTCTTGGCATAACATACAGTTTCCAAAAAAATTGAGCTGCATGGTGCTAAAATTCACATAAATCCCAACACTAAAACAAGCAGTTAGAACTCTTAAATATGGCCCTCTAATCTGATGACATATTCACATTGTTTGTCCAATGAAAATAATGAATAATGGAAAAAATGTGTACAACTAAAGAGTTAGGTAGCTCCAAAACTTCTAACAACATTTGGATTTGCTCTACAAATGTTGGAAGGCTCATACTGATCCTTTTGGCTTTCAAACTTAGATGCTGTTGTAAGTTATAAAACATTCATACCATTAACATTGGCCTGCATCCAAACCTTTCCCTGCTTAATCCCTAAAATAAACACTTAAAACTGAAGATTGTGTCGTTGGAAAATGTTATGTCTTTATTCATAATTAACAACCAAATGCTACTGATGTCTTCCTTAACACAGCATATAACGTAACCTAATGAACTTGCCTTTGAACAGTCTTTGCTATTATCTTCCAGCTGTTTCCAACAATGGAAGCTGTGCATGGGAATCCAGAGCTGAAAACAGACCTTGTTATCTTCATTCAGTGGATTTTAAAGGCAGCATTATATGTAAGTATCTTTGTGCACATTTCTGTATACATACTTATCTGCTATGAAATAATTTTATAGAATGGTTCTCAGAGAAGATTTTAGCAGTTTTTATTGAAAAAATATTGAAAAATAGTATTATATGGGACAAAAATTTGTTCTGCACTAAGCTAATGATTATAATGAAATGTCATGCTTCTAGGCTTCAGGTGGTCACCTGCAGGGGTCAGGAAGGAATTTTTCCCCCAATGCACAATTGGTTAGAATTGGGGTTCTCAAACTTCATTACACTGCGACCCCCTTCAGACAACAAAAATTACTACACAACCCCAGGAGCGGGGACCGAAGCTGAGCCAGCCCAAACCCCACAAGCTTGGGCATGGGGGCCATATCCAAAGGCTTTGGCCCTGGGGCTTGGGCTTCAGCCCTGGGCCCCAACAAGTCTAAGCCAGCCCGGGTGACCACATTAAAATGAGGTCACGACCCCCTTTGTGGTCCCGACCCACAGTTTGAGAACCGCTCGGTTAGATGTATTCTTTTGTGTGTTGGGGGCGGGGGGAAGGCAGGTCCACCTCCCTCTGAAGCACCAAAGATTGTCCATAACTGGAAGCAGAACACTGGACATGGTGTATTCTGAGGTGGTACAGAAAATCCTCTTTATAGATACTTGGCTGGTGTGTCTTGTTCACATGCTTAGGGTCCTACTGATCACTAGATTTGGGACTAGAAATAGATTCTCTCCCTTGTCACTTTGGCTAGCACCATGTGGGGGGTGAAGGTTGCTTTCCTTTGCAGCATGGGGCGTTGTTCACTAATTGGGATCATCAGGGTATCTCTCACCTAGTCAATTCTCTGCTATTGCGAATGCCTTAGGCATTGCTGGCACCTTGGTCTACCCTGTTCTCTGCCTGTGGCACACAGATTAGTCTCATGAGGACTGAAATGCTTTGGTATAAGTCTTTGGGCTTAGTAATAGAGGTAGCTGGGTGAAATTTAATGAACTGTGATAGACTGGAGGTCAAGCTAGATGAAGCACTTAAAAGACAAGCACTAGTTGTATCACTTAAAGCCCTGGAAAGCTCAGCAGCAAAAGTCAGCCTGAAAATTAATTGGGGTAAAACCAAAATTCTTCTGGTTGGCGATTTGGGACATGCTGCGGGCTCCAACATCTTATTGGGCAATCACCCAGTACAGATTGCTGGAGATTTCACCTACCTCATCTCTGTTGTTGATACCATGGGAGCACTGAAGAAAGAACTTGAAGCCAACACTGCAGAAAAGTGTTGTCAGTAATGAAGGACCTCATCAAGAACCTCTTTCCCAAATCAAACACCCTGACGAAGAGACAGACGAAGCTGAGGATATATAATGCTTCAGTGGGCAGTATTCTGATCTATGAGACTAAAACAAGGCCCCTCATTCTCAAGACTGAAACAAAGTTGAACACCATTCATTTGTAGTATCTCAAAATAATCAAAAAACACCAAATAGTATGAATTCAAGTCAAATGAAGAATCCATTTTTCTAAGTAAATAGGTCCTTCCTTCTCTCTCAAACCATCACCCAAATGCTCTCTCAGGTGATATGGGCATCGGTTCTGAATGCCTATCAACTTCCCTGCAAGATCATCTTTGACTTTGAGCCAATGAAAGTAGAATGGAACAGATGTCTCCAAAGACTTAAAACACAATGGCTGGACAGCATCAGACACCTGTCTCTCACTGGCATTCTACCCCATAACCTGTCAGATTTGGCTCTGCACTGAATATCATGGAGGTGCATAATGGTTCAGTGGCCTCTACGCGGTCCAAGAGACAATATGAGAACTAACCACACTAGATGATCTAATAGTCCGTTCCGACCTAAAACTCCATATAAAGGGAGAGTGGTTGCCACTATAAAAAGAAGAGATCTATTACTGAGTTTCTGTGCCACTTATAATAGAAAATGGAAAGTAAATTCTAAAAGTTATACTACAGTCAAAGTGCTCAGAACTACTGGAAGGTCTGTAAAAGAGAAGCCAACAGAAATCAACACAGACTTGCAAAAAAATCCACTGCTTCAAGTATACAGGCTTCATATTGCCACCTATGAAGACAACATGCTTCATCTTGAATCCCTCAAGCTCTAGTCTTTCTAGCTTTGAAATCTAGTTTGACATTAGCAGTGAGAGTGAACATTATCAAGAGGAAAAAAGTTGACATGAAGCATATTTTTAAAAAAAGCATCATCAACTGAATATAACAATGAGTAATCAGGAGCGGTTGACTGTATTTGATTCAAAGATAAGAAGCCACTATTCAAAGTAGGCTTAATAAACAAACAGTGGAAATGTGAGATTTCTGAAAATGTCTCCTAATAAGAAAGACCTTGGAGGTTATTCCCTTTATAGAAAAAAGTCCAACACAAGAGGAAAACTTAAATCTTGCAGACAACTCAATACATGTATTGAGCAGGTGTTTAGACGTCCCAGTAGCAATCTTTACAGTAAAACAGAAACAAGACTAACCATAATTATAGCCTTTTCTGATTTCTGTACAGAGAGAATTTTACCAGAAGCAAAAAGTTAGACAACAATGAATATGAAAGCTCAAAGTTATTTTTCTTTCCTGACCTGAGCACTATCATTCAAGGGAGCTGCAGTGACTGTCTATTGATTTCAGGGTGGTGTTTAGAAAGAATTCACAATCTATAGGCCAGATTGTCTGACCATTACGTTGAATAGTACATTATTCTACATATAACTCCATTGATTTCAGTGATTCATTATTAACAAGGATGCTGAATCTAAATAAATAAATAAATAAAGATATAACATAAATGAAGACAAAGGGGCAGGTAGGCACTTGTTTCTTCTGTAACTGATTGAACAGGACATTGAATCAATACTATTAATAACTGATCTATAAAATGCCTTTTGTAAGCTTCATACCTCTTCCAAAAACTACAAATCATATCCATGTAGAAATCAGTCCTTTCATCACCAAAATGCGGACAATTCTGGGTGAGAAACAGCAACCATTTTAACAGCACCAGCAAAACTAAACATTTTAGGAAATGGCATTTTGAAGCGACAGAATAGTAAATGGAATTAAATTAGCCATGTATTGAAATGTGGTCTAGGTCAGTGGCTTTCAACCTTTTTTTTATTTGCAGATCCCGAAAAAAAATTTAAACAGCAATGCGGATCCCTTTGGAAATCTTAAACATAGTTTGCTGACCCCCAGTGGTCCACAGACCACAGGTTGAAAACAAAACAAAATACTGGCCTAGGTAGATGTTCCCTGGTATTGTGAAATTCTGCTGGATATTTATTGATCACAGGGTTAGAACCTTGGTTTTCTCGCTCATTAAAATATATCTTTAATTAAACAAAAGAAGCAATAAAATGAAATAAGAGAAAAATGTAGAAATTATGAGGATGTGTCAGGGAAAATAAACCCTCAATTAGCAGAGAGTCTTTAATACTAAAACAAACAAACCAACCACACACGCACACCTTGGTCTATGCAATTTGTGAACTGCAATTCTTGCAATATATGAAGTTCCCACCTTAATATCATTCAATGTGGAGCTGATCTATAGTTTAATGGGTATTGAACTTCTAATAAACTTTAATCAGGCTTCCAGAAAACAAGCTATATATTTAGGATGCAACAGGCTTAATATAGAAAGTACTGTATTACTTAATAGAGTAAAAAGCAGTCAATGCTCCAGCTCCAGTTCTCTTTTTTATAATTTAAGAAATAATCAGTACACATAATTAGTACATTCGATGGATAAAGAAAATAGATGAGTTATTACTGTAGCAAAGACTCAATAGATAATTGAAAAAAGAAACGGAAATGTCACTCAGAAATCAATAGTAGCTGTAAAAGAATCACTTATACAAGTGGCAAAAATGAATACATGTTGAGGAAATAAACCAATATACTGGAGGGAAAGGGGTTTTCAGTAAATCTGCTCAGAAATACAAACCGACTAATCTACCATCACTTCAATATTATTAAAGCAGCGATACATAGGTGGGTGGTCGCATCATCCCCAAAGAACCTCCTGTTGGCCTTAACCACGTGGTCTTTTTAAGCAGTGAACCAGTAATTTATGCTCACAAAAATATAGTAAAAAAGGGTAAAGAAATGCTATGACTGACTGTGACAGGGTGGAATAGGCCCTTAGGCCTACCGCAGGAGGTCTTGTGGCTCTACCACGCCTTGCCCCAGAAAAGGGCAGTAGAGAGGTCCTCCAAGCTGCTTCCCACATAGCCGGTCTAGGAAACCAATCAGGGCCCAGCAGGTTAGTATAAGAAGAGCTGCAGGGCCACTGAGATCAGTTCCTTGCTAGAGCTGGAGGAGAGTGGATGGTGCTCCAGGCTGGCTGCTGGGACTCCATGAGGACAAGGCCCTGAGGTAAGGGGATGAAGTAGGCTGTAGCCCACGAAAGCTTATGCTCAAATACATTTGTTAGTCTCTAAGGTGCCACAAGTACTCTTGTTGTTTTTTTTTTTTTTTTTTTGCGGATACAGACTAAAACGGCTGCTACTCTGTAGCTTGAGTGAGAGCAACTACACTTCAGAACAACACTGAAGTTACACAGAGTGATTTAATGAACAGCACAGAGTGATCGGATCAGCAAAGTGATTAGAATTAGCTGCTGATGAGCTGTTGCATTCCTACTGCATTAACAGCAACTCTTGAGCTTCAACTCATCGCCCCAATGGACCAGCTGGCCCGAGCTTAAAGCACCACTTAACTCGAGCTAGATATTTGTGTGTGTGGATGGAGAGGTGTTAGGGATAACATTTGTGCTATAACGCGAGTTGATTGTGCTGTGAAGACACACCCTTACTAACCATTTCACTATACACCACTGGTGGCAGCATAAAGGGAATAGGTAGCTACCTGCTGCAGTGAAAAGCTGCATCCACACTATACACTTGCGAGTTAGTGTGCAATAAAGGAGCCCCGTGCGCACTAGCAAGGCAGGTAGAGCGCTCTGACTCCACGGCTAAAGCGCTCCTGGTACTCCACCTCGGCGAGAGAAATAACGTTTGCTGCGCCCCCACTGGAGCGCTGCGGCGCCAGTATGAACGAGGTGTTACATTACTGCTCTCTGATCGGCCTCTGGAAATGTCCCATAATCCCCTTAAGTCAAGTGGCCACTCTTGTCATTGTTTTGAATCGCTGCAGAAGTGCCCTTTGAAAGCTCCGTTTGACAGCCAGCTGCTTGTCTGCTCCAGGACAAATCAACCATTACTGTGGAATGCTGTGTGAGAGAGAGAGAGGCGGGGGGAAGGGGAGGTCTGTTGCTGTCTGAACTTACAAGACAGCATGCTGACATACTCTCAGCCCCCCAAAAACCCACTCTCTCTCCCCCCACATACACACAACACACTCCCTGTCACATTCCACCCCCGCCCATTTGAAAAGCATGTTGCAGTCACTTGCATGCTGGGATAGCTGCCCATAATGCACCGCTACAAGTGCTGCAAATGTGGCCATGCCAGTGCGCTTGAAGCTGTCAGTGTGGACAGACTGCAGCGCTTTCCCTACTGTGCTCTCCGAAGGCTGGTTTAATTCAAAGCGCTCTACATCTGCAGGTGTAGCCATGCCCTATGGGATGTAGCTACACATCAGCGAAAGGCTCTGGCAAGAGGGAGGCAGTGGCGAACGGCTCCAGCAGCTTCCTGCGGCAGGGGGCTCCACAGCAGGGAGCACCTGTAGCCTTTCCTCCCTGCCTCTCCCCTGCCGGTGGTGGGGAAAGGCTCTGGCAGCTCCCAGCGTTGCGGGAAAGTTCTGCAGTGGACACTACACTGCTAAAAATAGCAGTGTAGACAAGAGAGGCACTGCTTGGGCATACCTAGAGCCAGGTAGGGTATATAGCCACAGAGTTTAGGCACGCCTTTACTCCTCTAACCAGTGCATCACCATCTACACTGCCATTTGCAGCTGTGATAGGGGGCCATGTAGTGTATGTATTCTACACACCACCATGGAGGAGGGTGCAGACTAGATGTACTCTTAGATTATAAATCTGCACTTAGGACGGAAGAATCCCATGCACTGCTACAGACTAGGGATCGAGTGGCTAGGCAGCAGATGTGCACCTGCTGTGGGGCAAGCCCCTGACCGCGCTCCTCGACTGGAGCGCAACAGCGGGGCAAGCCCCTGACCCCGCTAATCAGCGGTAGCGCCGTAGCAGGTGCAGCAGAGCAGTGGAGCTCAAAGGCCGGATTAAAAGGTCTGACTGGCCGGATGCAGCCCACGGGCCATAGTTTGCCCACCCCTGTCCTTTTCAGTGTGTGTATGCTGTTGCAACATCTATTCACCAACTGGCCTCTTATATGACATAGCTGTATTATGACTAGCGGTACCAAGTACGTCAGTTAAGAACACATTGAAAAGTTACTCTTCATCTGCAGCAAAAATTCTTCTTTTGCACACAGTTCACATGGATTAGAACTGTACAACATTCTGTTTTTTAAAAAACAAAATAAACTTTTTAAATGAAGGAAAACAAAGTTCAACATTTTCATACACAGGTGCTATTGTCAGCCGCAAGTGTTCTATCAGACCACTTTTATTTTTGGTGCTTGATTTTACACACCTAGATTTGAAAATTCTGACCATCTCGAAAATCAGAGAACAGTAAACTAGTTTTTACATGTCTAGAACTCCAATACTCAGATTATTTTTTAATTTTAAGAAATTGTCACCCAATTTACTCAAGAGATTATTTAACCAGACTAAAAACTTATACGTCAGGTGTTAACCCAGAGCAACTCTTTTGTAGTCACATTACCTTACAAACGGAGCTTTATGAGCTGCCCATAATCTACAGCCCTGATCCAGCAAAGACTTACGCACAAGCTGTCTCGGGGGCTGGCTCAAGTCTGTGGAATAATCTCCTATAGGAACTAAGGACCCCCACAAAAATCACCACCTTCTGTTCTAAGTGCAAGGCTCATTTCTTTGACCTTGCCTTTTCTAATATAAACATATATTTGTAAAAAAAAAAAAAATCCTCAACTAAACACTGCACTGCACACACTTCTCCCCATGGAGAGAGGATGAGAGAACAAATACATGACAAATAATTGTCACATCGCTCCATGCACTAATGGATCTTAAGATGCTCAGCTACTACAATGATAGCCCCTGTAGAACAGAATAGGCATAGATAAGACCAACTATCTACTGTAGTGCCAATCAACTAATAGCAGTGCATGAAGATCACAAATAGGCATTTATTTATTCCATGGATTTCTCCAGGTCTGCATCTCACGTACAGTTGGTAAGTTAGCACTGGTGTACAGCTAAATTCAAAAATTCCAGGGTCAGCTGGGATCACTTAATCTTGCAGTCTTTTGGTGGAGCTCGCAATTTCCTCCTCAAAATGTTCACCTACCTCTATAAAGTACACTAATTAGAAAGAAAGGCACATGATAGCCCTATTATGTACCCCAAAATAAAGTTGAAATAGCTGAGGATGGAAATGTTTACATTCTAATATTAAACTCTCCTATCCTATATGATTGCTAAAACTCTTGTGTTTTTCAACTAGGAGGTGCAATTTTGAAATACATTTAGTAGTACATATTAATGATAGAAAATTTAGACTCCGTACCAACAGAGTCTGGCAATCAAGGAGTTAACACCATGTTCTTAATGTCTAGTTTTCTTGATGCCTGGGTAGCAGGGGGATAAAGCTAGCTAATAATTGCAAGAATTTGTTTAACAGGAGCTCATAAAGGAAAGGCTATACCTAGAAAGTAGGTCCCAGTCTCCGTAGTTACAGGAAGAGATACAAGCACACATAAGAGGACCAACTCCAGTTGAAGTTAATGCAAAATACCCTATTTAATGGGAATAGGATGAGGCCTCAGAGCTGTAGAACAATCATGTGTCCTGCTCTCCCCGCTCAGGACTCTAGCTGCCAAAGGCCTATCTCCTCTCAATACTCATGGCTCTAGCTGCCAAAAGGTCACTTCCTGCACAAAAACCCAACTAGGATATTTTTCCCTAAAAATTAAACTGATTCCTCCACTCTTGAACTCATCCCTGTCCCAGTTTATTTTCTCAGCTATTACTTCTTTTGCCTAACCAGTTCAGTGTTGCGTTACAAATGTTTGCCTCAGAATGATATGTGAATTGACTATACAATAGCACCTCAGAGTTACCAACACCAGAGTGATCGGTCAACCACATACTTCCTTTGGAACTGGAAGTATGCAATCAGGCAGCAGTGAAGACAAAAAAAAAAAAAAACAAAAAAAACACCAATACAGTACAGTACTGTGTTAAATGTAAACTGCTAAAAGAATAAAGGGAAAGCAATTTCAATTTCATTTTGTTCAGAGAGTTACAAACATTTCAGAGTTACAAACAACTTCCATTAAGAGGTGTTCATAACTCTGAGATTTTACTGTATTTTGTAAACCCATGAAAATATTTTAAATAAATATCATTTACATCAGCATTAGGGATCTTGGGGCAGGGCCGCCCAGAGGGGGGGGCAAGTGGGGCAATTTGCCCGAGGCCCCGGGCCCCACAGGGGTCCCCACAAGAATACAGTATTCTATAGTATTGCAACTTTTTTTTATGGAAGGGCCCCCCTAAATTGCTTTGCCCCAGGCCCCCTGAATCCTCTGGGCAGCCCTGTCTTGGGGCAACACTTATAATAGCACAGATGACCTATAATAGACACATATCAAAGACCTCTGTTGTTTGAAAACAAGTAAAAGGAAAAGAGAGATATCTCAAGGAGTACAAAATTAATTATGCATAAAGAGAAGGGGAATTTATGTCCCCGAAACAGATTTCACACTAGTAAGTACTCTCAGCATCTTAACTGGGTTGTGCTATTTCTATGTACCCAAATCATAGAGCAAAATTATTGGGCAATTCATCTTTTCAGGCATGTCAGCCTAGCCTTAATAAGAATCATTATTCTGATACAGCAGAAAAACACGAGCACATTTTGGGTAATTGCATTTTAATACTTACAAATTTAAAATAACCAATGACAAACCTCTTCTTCCAGCAGAAAAATTAACATTTATTATTTGTCAGGCATTGCAAAGCAAAATCCTAATCAGTTTCTGATAACATCTAGCACATTCAAACCTTTGAAATGTAGTCTTGCGAAATGATCAACTTCAAGCTGGTAAAACCAGGGACTCAAGTACCTGCTCATTGAAAACTTGTTGAGTTACAGTAAGAGTTTTATTTTGAAATAATGGGGGGGGGACACACACACGTATAAAGCAAGTACAAAATGTAACTTAAGTACAGAGAATCGGGGATTCGATAGCTCGGGAAATTGGTAATGGGAAATGGAGACGTTCTCCTGTAGATTGTAGTCTGACTTCATCCCAAATCAACAGTAAGTGAAAGCTGACAGCTGTTTGGTAACCTAAGTGAAATTAATTTGTAGTCTCAACCCAATTATTTGTTTAACTGATTTTCACATCACACAAACATCACAACAGCTAGCTCACCTCACAGCAGTACCAGCAGAAAGGCCAAAGACTGAGTGAGCATGAAGACTGAAGCCTCTTACTCCTAGGAATAGAGGTGAGACACCATTAGGCTGCATGAGCAAGTTTACTTTGTTGCTACCCATGCTTTAGCTGTTTGGTGATGAACTGTAGCCTCCAGGGCAGTCAATCCAGCAACCGCCTCAAACAAATTCACACTGACGCATGCACCTCTGTTAAAATATCAAAGTTGGTGCGTGTAAATTAAATTAAAACCATAAAATTAATAAAAAAACATTTCTAAGTAAAGACTGCTAGACTGCATACCCCTCTGCCAATTGTGGAAAGCAAAGAAATAAGCAGCTAACTCATTTACATTCCACTCGTCAATCCTCCCTTCCATCATCCACAGACCACATGATACTAGCTCCTGACTAGAGCTGGTCAAAATTCAGATGGAAAATTCCAATAAATCAATATTTGGTTTTATCCCAAAACAGGGCGAAAAGTTGAAATATCAATTTTTTTTCATGGATTAGAAAATTAAAAAAAAAATTAGATTCAGAAATGCTGAGTAGTATTGACTTTTTTTATCAAAATGAAACATTTTGTTTCTGTTGAATTAAGCCAAAATGTTCCGTTTCAGCTTGGTTCAACATTAATCTGTCCCCCCTGAGCTGCTACAGTGTCTCAAGGAGTCCTAGTTCAGGTGGCTTATGTAGGTAGGCCATTTATCCGGTTTTAAGCCAGACAAACCTGTTTTTCTACAGTTCATCCCTGTCCATATAAAACAAGATGTGGTTTTCTCCAGTATCATTGGGGATGCATGGAGGATGCCATTTTGCAGAGTGTGCTGCTCCGCCCCAGTGGAGAGAGGGAGGTGCATGATACACCATGGCTGTTCAACCAGAGACGACAATTTGGTGCATCATAGGAAATGTAGTCCAGCCAGGGAGCTGGACCATAGAGGAGAATAGGGGCATGAGACATCAGAACTACTGTTCCTATGAGGCACTGAGACAGCTCAGGCAGACTCAGATTAATATCTAATTGACTCAAAACAAAAAAAACATTTAGACTTGGTTCCACACACCAAAATGTTTCAATTCAAGACTACCTGATCCAAATTCAAATATAGTACCTGTGTATTACTCCAGTTTGGCTGCAGCTGCTGACAAAGGAAATATAGAACAAGGGAACTCTGCATAACTCCTGGCGATGTCAGCTTCACTGAAATACTATATACAAGACTGTCTGCTCATTTTTTTCAATTATGTGTTTAAAAGCTTCTGGATGCCTGGCTTCAATATGCTCTCTCACAGGTAATGTAAAGTAGCCAGAGAGCAATCCCCAGAGAAAATGAATTCAGCCAACTTTTACAGTGCTGTTCACAGAAAAGCTCCTAGCAATGATTTTTTGTTACTGCTTATTCTACCCAGAGATTCAAGAGACCCCTCACATGAGAAGAGAGCAGATTGACTAATTGAGGTTTAAGAACCAGCCAACACAAAGCAATCAAGGCAGGTGGCCTAAGTTTTATACACATGCTGGGGGCATTGAGTTTCAACAGATTCCAAAATTGCTTCAGAGGCGCTAGAAATTAAGTATGTATCAAATCAATTTTGGGGCTTCATCACCTCTCTAGCTAACATGGTCTTATTCTCCTGATTCTATGAAGATCAATGGAGGGAATGTACAGTCCAAATAGCAAGTTATCTGAGCTAATAAAGCATCCATCATTTGGTTTCCAACTACACTAGACAGGGTTTCAATTTTTTTTTTTCTTTTTGTCATCAAAAGTGCCACTGATTATGTATGTTCCGGCCCACTTCCATCATCTGAATGTCAGAAGCTTTTTGAAAGCAAAGTTTATCCTTTCTGCAGTATTTGATTCCTCATCAGGATTCCCTCAAAAGAACAGCCATACTGGGTCAGACCAATGGTCCATCTAGCCCAGTATCCTGTCTTCTGATAGTGGACAGTGCCAGATGCTTCAGAAGGAATAAACAACACAGCGCAATTATTGAGTGATCCATCCCTGTCATCCAGACCCAGATTCTGGCAGTCAAAGGTTTAGGGACACACAGAGCATGGGATTGCGTCCCTGACCATCCTCCCCAAATTATTTTTTGAATCCAGTTATTCTTTTGGCCTTTGCAACATCCCATAGCAACGAGTACCACAGGTTAACTGTGCATTGTGTGAAGAAGTACTTCCTTTTGTTTGTTTTAAACTTGTTGCCTATTAATTTCATTGGGTAACCCCTGTGTTTCTGTGTTATGTAAAGGAGTAAATAATAGTCCCTGCCACAAGGAGCTTACACTCTAAGCAAATCAAATGATATACAATCCAGTCTTACATTTAAAAAAAAAATGTATTCTAACCACTGTAAGATGGGTAATTACAGCTAATGATTGTATTATTACAGTTAAAATATTATAAAGAGGAAGTTAGAGAGATTAAACATGGCTATGAAATTGGCCTGTGATATAGAGGTCACACTAGATGATCTAATGGTCCCTTCTGGCTTTAAACTCTATGAATCCGCAAGTGAAGGGAACAGAGGCATTTCTATATGAAAGTACGTACAACAAAATACTCTTGGACTCACTGCTTACTTTTTTGCTTTTCTTTTTATTGGCACAATACAATACACAGCTGAAGTTAGTTACAGAATTTAAAAACATGCATTTGACGCATGTTATTTAATTTGCTCTAGTTACAGTTGTGCATCAGCATGAGCCAGGGCACCCTGAAATGGAGCTCTGAGCTTGGTATTCTCTACCTATTGCAATCAGATATGCCTTGTCTGTCTCATCAAGCAAGGCAAGACTGGAGAAATATGTTGACTTCAGCTTTTAACTGTTCATAAATGCTGGTAATTTTATCCTGTTGAATTGTATAGCACCCTGGGGCATTGCTGTAAAGAACAAGGGAGAAAGGGTCCACTCTAGCTAGAGCCAGAAATAGCCCTGGCAAGTACTGTAGTCTTCCTTTCTATACAAGGCCTTATACTGCCCTCATCACTGATATTATCCAAGCACCTTCCAGTATTGCATTAAGCGACATAACTAACATCTGTCATGTGAGGTTTGTTCTCTCAGCTTCTCCCCAGGAGAGAGGTGTGTGCACTGTATCATTTTGTTTTGGTAAGGGTTTGTTTGGGGGGATTTTTTTTTTTAAACATACATGCTACTATGTGCTTATATTGGAGAAGGCAACGTCACAGAAGCATGTCTTGCGCAAGATAGGAGGAGCGAAGAATTTGGTGGAGGAACAATTTGTGGTTTTTTATTAAACAAAAGGCTTTGTAGTAAAGAGCACTGATGCTAAGGACATTTAGAAGGAGCACACAGAAGATTAACTTTTTTAAAACATGCCAGCGTTTCCAAGACTAACACTACTACCAAAATCATTAATTTTAAGAGTGTTTAGTATAATTCCGCTGGCTGTTTAACATGTCTAGATGTGCAAGGGGTATTGTACAAAATATTAACTTGTCTCATCTTGGAACTAGGTTGAACCCCAGGAAGTAATCCCACATAGTGCAAGATTATTCTTGGTACAATTTGTTTCATATCCTCTAGCAGGAATGACAGACAATTCTAGCTTCTCCTTGTGTCCCCTCTGAATGATAGTTACATTTCTGCCATTGTCCTTTATTTTGTTCAGTTACACAACCCTCCTGGCTGCACAATCCTGAAAACACTTTTTACTGGGCACAACACTTAAATTATAAAGTCATATTAATGAAATCAGCAGCTTTGTCTATTGAATATGGTATTAACTTCAAAACTCTTGTTGCTATTCTTATTACTAGATCAGTTAATCCTACAAGGACAGGAAGGAAATTTCCCAGTTAAATACATTTCTAGCATAATCCACTAAGATTGATCCATAATCCCCCCCACACAAAAAAACATAATTAAACTACCTTTTTTCTTCAAGGTAGAAAATACACCTCCTGTGGAGTAGTCTCCGATTTTAGTTGCGTAAGAGAGATTTTGTTTATACAAAAATTTACCACCACAATATCCCTTTCGTTTATTCAATATATATCTTTTCCATTCATACTTATAGCTCGACCAAGTTACAAAAGATATGGGAATGACAGAGTAGATCATGCTGGTGGGGAAGTGGCACTCTATGGGAAAGAAAGCATTGACTCAAATATAGTAAACATCTAAATGAACCAAACTGTACCACAGAATCTCTATGGATAGAAATTCCATGCTTGAAAAATAAGAATGCAGCAGTAGGAATATACTACCAGCCACCTGACCAGGATGGTGATCATGACTGTATAACAGTCAGGCTGATTAGAGAAGCTACAGAAAACCCAATAATAATGGGGGATTTCAACTATGCCCATATTGACTGGGTACATGTCATTTCAGGACAGGATGCAGAGATAAAATTACTAGACACCATTAGTGAATGCATTTTGGAGCAGCTAGTCCTGGAATTCACAAGGGGAGAGGCAATTCTTGATTTACTGCTAAGTGGCACACAAGATCTGGTCCAAGAGGTGAATACAGCTGAACCGCTCGGTAATACCGAGCGAAATGTCATAAAAATTTAACATCCCCATAGGCAGAAAATATAAAAGAAGCCGACCAGGGTAGCTTTTATCTTCAAAAGGGGAACTACTCAAAATTGAGGAAGCTAATTAAATGGAACTGTCACAAGAACATAATAATGGCCCTACTGGGTCAGACCAAAGGTCCATCTAGCCCAGTATCCTGTCTTCTGACAGTGGCCAGTGCCAGGTGCCCCAGAGGGAATGAACAGAACAGGTAATCATCAAGTGATCCATCCCCTGTTGCTCAGTCCCAGCTTCTGGCAAACAGAGGCTAGGGACACCATTCCTGCCCATCCTGGCTAATAGACATTGATGGACCTAGCCTCCATTAATTTATCTAGTTCTTTTTTGAACCCTGTTATGGTCTTGGCCTTCACAACATCCTCTGGCAAGGAGTCCCACAGGTTAACTGTGCGTTGTGTGAAGAAATACTTCCTTTTATTTGTTTTAAACCTGCTGCCTATTAATTTCATTTGGTGACCCCTAGTTTTTGTGTTATGAGAAGTAGTAAACAACACTTCCTTATCTACTTTCTCCACACCAGTCATGATTTTATAGACCTCAATCATATCTCCCCTTAGCTATCTCTTTTCCAAGCTGAAAAGTCCCCATTTTATTATTCTCTCCTCATACAGAAGCCGTTCCAAACTTCTAATAATTTTTGTTGCCCTTTTCTGAACTTCTTCCAATTCCAGTATATCTGTTTTGAGCTGGGGCGACCACATCTGCACACAGTATTCAAGATGTGGGCGTACCATGGATTTATGTAGAGGCAACATGATATTTTCTGTCCTGTTTTCTATCCCTTTCTTAATTATTCCCAGCATTCTGTTTGCTTTTTTTGACTGCTGCTGGACATTGAGTGGATGTTTTCAGAGAACTATCCACAATGACTACAAGATCTCTTTCTTGAGTGGTAACAGCTAATTTAGACCCTGTCATTTTATATGTATAGTTGGGATTATGCTTTCCAATGCATTACTTTGCATTTATCAACATTAAATTTCATCTGACATTTTGTTGCTCAGTCACCCAGTTTTGAGAGATCCTTTTGTAGCTCTTTGCAGTCTGCCTGGGCCTTAACTATCTTTAGTAATTTTGTATTATCTGCAAGTTTTTCCACCTCACTGTTTACCTCTTTTTCCAGATCATTTGTGAATATGTTGAATAGGACTGGTCCCAGGACAGACCCCTGGGGGGACACCACTATTTACCTCTCTCCATTCTGAAAACTGACTCTGTTTCCTATCTTTTAACCAGTTACCAATCCATGAGAGCATCTTCCCTCTTATCCCGTGGCAGCTTACTTTGCCTCAGAGCCTTTGGTGAGGGACCTTGTCAAAAGCTTTCTGAAAATCTAAGTACACTATATCCACTGGATCCCCTTGATCCATATGTTTGTTGACCCCCTCAAAGAATTCTACAGTGAAAAAGAGTGAAATGCCTGTAAGAGCTGCATGGAAACTTTTTTTTAAAACTCCATAATAGAGGTTCAGAATAAATGTATGCCCCAAATGGGGAAACAACAACAACAACAACAACAACAAGACGACAAGCAGTGCCACCAGGGCTAAACAGAGTAAAATACAGTTAGAGAGAAAAAGGCATCCTTTAAAAATTGGAAATCAAATCCTACTGAGGAAAATAGAAAGGAGCACAAACCCTGGCAAGTTAAGGGTAAAAGTATTATTAGGTAGCTCAAAAAAGAATTTGAAGAGCATCTTGCAAAAGATAAAAAATGTTTGCTATTAGTTTTTGTAAGAACATCAGAAGCAGGAAGACTGCCAAACAATTAGTGGGGAAACTGGACGATCGAGGTGCTAAAGGAGCACTTAAGGAAGACAAGATTGTGGTGAAGAAGCTAAATGAATTTTTTGCAACAGTCTTCACTACAGAGGATGTGAGGGAGATTCCCACATCAGAGCCATTCTTTTTAGGTGATAAATCTAAAACTGTCCCAGATTGAGGTGTGAATAGAAGAGGTTTTGGAACAAACTGATGCATTTAACAGTAATAAGTCACCAGGACCAGATGGTATTCACCAGAGAGCTCTGAAAGAACTCATATGAAATTGCAGAACTAGCTGTAATATGTAACCTATCGCTTAAATCATCCTCTGTACAAGATGATTGGAAGATAGCTAATGTACCACTGATTTTTAAATAAGGCTATAGAGGCACTTCTGGCAGTTACTGGACAGTAAGCCTAATTTTAGTACCAGGCAAATTAGCTGAAACTATAGTAAAGAACAGAATTATTAGACACATGGATAAATGCAATATGGTGGGGCAGAGTCAACATGATTTTTATAAAGGAAAATCATGCCTCAGTCTATTAGAATGCTTTTGGGTGTAATAAGTATGTGGACAAGGGTGATCCAATGGATATGGCGTATTTGGACTTCCAGAAAGCATTGGACAAAGACCCTCACCAAAGACTCTTAAGCAAAGTAAGCAGGCATGGGATAAGATGGAAAGTCCTCTCATGGATCAGTAACTAGTTTAAAGACAGGAAATAAAGGGTAGGAATAAATGTCAGTTTTCAATGGAGAGACATAAATAGTGGGGTCCCCAGGGATCTGTACTGGGACCAGTGTTCAACAAATTAATAAATGATCTGGAAAAAGGTGTGAACTGTGAGGTGGCAAAGTTTGCAGATGGTACTAAATTGCTTAAGATAGTTAAGTCCAGAGCTGACTGCAGAGAGTTACAAAGCGATCTCACAAAACTGGGTGACCTGGCAACAAAATGACAGATGAAATTCAAAGTTGATAAATGCAAAGTAATGTACATTGGAAAACAATCTCAACTGTACATACAATATGATGGGTTCTAAATTAGCTGTTACCACTAAAGAAAGAGATTTTGAAGTCATTGCAGATAGTTCTTGGGAAACATCTGCTCAATGTGCTGCAGCAGTGAAAAAAGTTAAAAATTAGGAACCATTAGGAAAGGGATAGATAAGAAGACAGAAAATATCGTAATGCCACTATATAAATCCAGGGTGCACCCATACCTTGAATACTGTGTGAGTTCTGCTGACCGGGCCATTAAAAGTCTGGTTGGCTGCCCACAGCGGGGCAGGCAGGGTGCTTGCCCGGCTCCATGCAGCTCCCAGAAAGCTGCCGGCATCTGCCTCTGGCTCTTAGGCTTAGGGATGGCCACAGGGGCTCCGCAGCTCCCACTGGCCGGGAACCATGGCCAATGGGAGCTGCGGGGGTGGCACCTGCACGCAAGGGCAGCGCACAGAGCCGCCTTGCCGCACTTCTACCTAGGAGACAGGGAGATGCTGGCAGTTCCTGTGAGCCATCTGAGGTAAGCACCTCACGGAGCCTACATCCCACACCCCAGCCCCCTGCCACAGCCCAGAGCCACCTCCTGCACCCCAAACCCCTTGGCCCCAGCCCAGAGCCCCCTCCTTCACCCCAAACCCCTCATCTGTGGTCCCGCCCCAGAGCCTGCACTCGTAGCCCAGAGCCTGCACCCCATCCCACGCCCCAACCCCTGCCCCAGCCCTGAGCCCCCTCCTGCACTCTGAACCCCTCAGCCCCAGGCTGGACCCTCCTCCTGCACCTCAAACCCCTCATCCCTGGCCCCACCCCAAAGCCCTCACCCCCTTCTGCACCCAAATCCCTGCCCCAGCCCAGAGCCCCTTCCTGCACCCTGAACCCCTCATTTCTGGCCACACTCCAGAACACAGCCCCAGCCTCCTCCCAAACTCCAAACCCCTTGGTCCCAACCCCCAGCCTGGAGCCCCCTTCCTGCACCTCAAGTCCCTCATTTCCAGCCCCATCCCAGAGCCCACACCTCCAGCTGGAGCCCTCACCCCCTCTCGCACCTCAAATCCCTGCCCCAGCCCGGTGAAACTGAGCAAGGGAGCGAGGGTGGGGGAGAGCGAGTGACAAAGGGAGGGGGGATGGAGTGAGCGGGGCAGGGCTTTGGAGAAGGGGTGGGGCAGGGCAAGGGCATTCGGTTTTCTCCAATTAGAAAGTTGGCAACTCTATATCTAGGGAATCAAATATACAACTTAAATTGCAGCAATCATTAGAAAGGACTGTTCTCCTGCACCCCACATAACTATTCAAGAAGGGCTGTTCTTTCATTTAGTTACCGAACAAGATTATGCTGTCTGTTCCAAGTTGATGCCGTTGCAGGAAAGTTTGGACAAACGGTCAAGTCTTGCATTGTGCCCTCAAAGTGGCAAGATTCAAGCTCAAACTGATCGCTGGTGCAAGGAATTATGAAGCTGAGGGCCTACTTCTGAGGATGCTTGGCTCCTGCCTTTCCAGTGCTTTGCAATACTCACATAGAAAACACAGGGATTTATTGGAACTCTGCAAGTACCAAGCCCAGTAAACGCAGGCAGAACTGAACGTCCCACTGCAGCCCCTATGAGATAACACCTTCAACAGATGGTGCAGTGTCTGCACTGATCATTACAGCTTCACTTGGGCTGCCAGCCTCAGGATCTATGCTGATCACAGCTGGCAAGGTGGGCTGTGGAGAAAGCCCTAGATCTGTCACCAAATATGGATATACTCCAAATTAATAGACTCTTTAGAAAAATGTAGCAGATTTTAGTTGTATTTAGGTGTCTAACGATACAGATAAGAACCTAGTGGGATTTTCAAAAAACCCTAGGTGCCTAACTCCCACTGAAATCACCTGTGACGTTGTACTCTATATGATTTTATGAAAGTATGCTAATGAGTATAAATATACTGTAACTGGAATATGCTTTATGCAAAAGGTTTTTTGTAAAGTATCGTTACAAAGCTTATAATTTACTGAGTGTGAGTATCCTATTTGTATAAATGTATCACTCTTGTATTTAAAACTAAAAATATAAAATAGAACTCTGAGGGCCTATCGCAATTATGCAAAGTGTGGGCCATTGATGGTGGTTTGGAATCTTGATGGCTCCCATCAACCAAAACAATTAACTACAGATGGCTTTGTTTTACTTGTAAGTTTTCCTGTATACGTGTGTGCTGGCAAGTGGGTAATAAAGTCTTACAGTGACATGTGATCATGTCACCTGAGCTGGAATTCATTTTTAACCTGGTGCTTTTCCATTGAGAAGGAGGGGTGGGAACCCAGAGAGGGACAAAGGATTTCCGCCTTATGCAAAAGATATATAAATAGATTGAACAGAACAAAACAAAAAAAGCCATCATGAGAAATCCTGAGCTGGAACAAGGGCTGTACCAGGGAAATGGATTGTGCCCAGACTAGGAAGGCAGCCCGTCTGTGAAAGAAACTTATTAAAACATCTCTGAGGGTGAGATTTTATCTGTATTCAGTTTTATTACTGTATTAGGCTTAGATTTGCATGTTTTATTTTATTTTACTTGGTAATTCACTTTGGTCTGTCTGTCACTACTTGGAACCACTTAACCTACTTTCTGCATTTAATAAAATCACTTTTTACTTATTAACCCAGAGTATGTATTAATACCTGGGGGGGCGGGGGGGGGGGGGGAAAAACAGCTGTGCATCTCTCTCTACTAGTGTTATAGAGGGCGAACAATTTATGAGTTTACCCTGTATAAGCTTTATACAGGGTAAAAACAGATTTATTTGGGGTTTGGACCCCATTGGGAGTTGGGCATCTGAGTGTTAAAAACAGAAACACTTCTTAAGTTGCTTTCAGTTAAGTCTGCAGCTTTGGGGCACGTGGTTCAGACCTTGGGTCTGTGTTGGAGCAGACAGGCATGTCTGGCTCAACAAAACAGGGTGCCGGATTCCCAGGCTGGCAGGGAAAGCAGGGGCAGAAGTCGTCTTGGCACATCAGTTGGCAGTTCCCAAGGGGGTTTCTGTGATCCAACCCATCACATCACCTACGAGCCTAAATACATTTAAAAATCTGTCCCTAAGTGACTTGACCATGGTCACAGTAGGAGTCAGTCTCAGAGACAAGATGAGAATGCAGGACTCCCTTCCTCTCAGTCTTCTGCTTAGTTCACCTGACCATAATGGCTGCTTAGCTACAGGTAACCAGATGGCAGCTGGGAGGAAGCCTGTTTTGATGCTGGTGTCATTGGCAGCAGCTGATTCAGCAAGACCACCACAGCTACAGTTAAAAAATAATAATAATAATAATAATAATTAAAAAAAAAAATCACTGCCTCACAACCCCAAGGACCCAAACAGCTAGTCAAAGTTTGGGCGGACTGGACTGGCTTCTGGCAGTGATTTAAAGGGCCCAGAGCTCCAGCCGCTGCAGGGAGCCCCGGGCCCTTTAAAGCGCCGCCGGAGCTCTGGCAGCCAGGCTCGGGCGGGGATTTAAAGGGCCCGGAGCTCCGCAGTGGCCAGAGCCCCGGGCCCTTTAATTCGCCCCTGAGCCCCGGGGCTCCCAGCCACCTCTGTAGCTGGTAGCTCTGGGGTAATTTAAAGGCTCTGGGGCTCCCAGCCACAGCCGGAACCCCAGGACCGTTAAATCTTGAAAGGCCCCGCCTCTTCCGGTTGAGGCCACACCCCTGCTCAGGACTCCGGCGTACTAGTAAGTCCTTTAAGTTACTTTCACCCCTGGGTAAGAAAAAATAAAATCACTCCTCCTAGGAGAACTCAAGATATATTTAGTAGTCAGACTATGAGGCTTATGATCTTGGCTGGCTGTGGCTTGATATTTTTGGCTGAGAGTCAGATGTCTGGCTGATGCTCTAAGGTTGTTTGTGCCTTAACCCAGGCAAAGAGAATATGCAAATGGATATTTTATTTGAAATCAAACACACACAAACATAATTCCAGGATAATTATTTATTGAATAAATTGTCTTACAGAGAGCCTATAACATGTAAAATTATATGCAAGTTTTTTCCACAGTCTACAGCTTTACACTATGCAATACATATATATGTTCCCAATTCGTATATCGACATAATGGAAACAAAAGGACTTTAATTTTTATTATTTGTACTATGGCTCCAACCGTTGTGATAAGTTCTGCAGTGACATACAGGGCTTGTCTAAATGGCACCAGCAAAGCTCACCAAAGGGGGGTGATTTGTAAAGCTCTCTAATGCACTGGGCTCTAACTGTCCCATGTAGACCCTGCTGGTGTGCTGCCACCCAGAGGGCTACCTAATGTTAACTTATCTATAGTATTTCTGTGCTGTGTACCACTGGCACGTTAGGACTGCATGACTCCTTCTCCTGTTGTATTATTTCTATTGTGGTAACATCTTAGGAGCCCCAGTGATAAGCCAGAGCCCAATTGGGCCAAGCATTGGACAAACATAGAACAAAAATTCGGTTCCTGTTTTGCTCATTTCTGCAATGTAACTGCATAGTTAATGGCAATCATTTCATTACATTATTTGCAAAACCAAGAAAAACTGAGGGCAGAGATATGAAGGCTAACAGGTTTAAAAACAACCAGTGAGCATTTTGGCCACAGCTACACAAGGGAGAAATTTGAAAACTGGTCAGTAAATGCAAAAAAGGATATTAATTTATGTCCTTAATGTTTTAAGAGACACATGGTAGTGAATGAACAGATGATTGCTCTTGAAATTCAGTGTACTCAGAATTACATGGAGACAACCCTCCTGTCTTTGTATAAAACTTAATATGTATATTTATACAGTACCATGCTGAGAAGGAAGTTTTAAATAATGTCAGGGTAGTGCTCATTAAAGTTACAATTAAACTAGATTTTTCTGCTTATAATGTCATTTGGAATTAAAATAGGATTCTACCATAGGGACGGGAGCTGAGTGGGTTAGTACAGTTGCTTTTCACCTCTGGAGGCCTACATGCACAAAGTCCAAACAATTTGGCACAGTTGTCACTGACTGCTAAAGAGATACAAGCCTGGGATTGCATGCTGAGATGAAGAGGCCTTGATAGAGCTAGACAGAGTTTTGTACAGTGGTCTCTGTGCATTACACATGGTTTTAATGCGCCCTACTGTCTGATTTTTATGAATACACCTCTACCCCAATATAATGCGACCTGATATAACACGAATTCGGATATAACGTGGTAAAGCAGTGCTCGGGGAGGCGGGGCTGCACACTCCGGCAGATCAAAGCAAGTTCGATATAGCGCAGTTTCACCTATAATGCGGTAAGATTGTTTGGCTCCTGAGGACAGCGTTATATTGGGGTAGAGATGTACTAAAGTTCACAAAAGTTAAAGTGAAAGCAGCAAACTATGTCCTTGAATATGCAACTACAATTTCTACTGAAAGTCAGTGGGAGATACTCAGATGTATCCAAAGGATAAAGGGCTATGTAACAAAGACTGAGGGCATTCAGATTTAGGATTTTGTTTTGACTCACTATAGAGAAATGGGCTAGCCAGAACATTTTCATCCAAAGTTTGGAGTTGTTCAGAACTAGGACTTTGTCTTGTATCTCTGTCTAAGCAATACAAAGAGAAGTTATTCCATGAGCCAAATTAGAGCTGACTAATTTTAAACTATTATGTCAGTTCCTAAAGGGATAGAAGGCCAAATAGTACTACTAGGTCTAGAAGCAGTAAAAAGTTCACCTACAAAGAGTGCAATAGCTGACAGGTGCAAACTAGGCAGAACACCCAAAGTGTGCATGAAAGAGCTAAAACCAAATCTACCTAGGGCTACATTGAGTCATTATGGTATTATCTCCTCAGTATCTCCCTCATGTAACCTCACCTAAAGTAACTGCTTGCAGTTCTTATCCTCACCATGTAGGAAAGATACAGTAGAACTTCAGAGTTACGAACACCTCGGGAATGAAGGTTGTTTGTAACTCTGAAATGTTCATAATACTGAACAAAACATTATGGGGGTTGTTCTTTCAATGTTCAGTTGTAAACTTTTGACTTAATACAGCTTTGAAACTTTACTATGCAAAAGAAAAATGCTGCTTTTAACCATCTTAATTTAAACGACGCAAGCAAAAACAGTTTTCTTACCTTAGTTTACATTTAACACGGTACTGAACTGTATTTGCTTTTGTATATGTGGGTGGGAGTCTGGTGCTACCTGATTGCGTACTTCGGGTTCCAAATGAGAGGTGTGGTTGACCGGTCAGTTCGTAACTCTGATGTTCTTAACTCTGAGATTCTACAGCAGTGGTTCTCAAACGTTTGTACTGGTGACCCCTTTCACATAGCAAGCCTCTGAGTGCGACCCCCCCTTATAAATTAAAAACATGTTTTTATATATTTAACACCATTATAAATGCTGGAGGCAAAGCAGGGTTTGGGGTGGAGGCTGACAGCTCATGACCCCCCATGTAATAACCTTGTGACCCCCCTGAGGGGTCCCGACCCCCAGCTTGAGAACCCCTGTTCTATGGTAGAGAGAAACTAGATAACACAAAGGAGAATAATATAAGGTGAGGAGAATAAGACATATGAGGAAAGACTGAACATGCAGACTAGAGTGTGTTCATCTCTTTTCTTAACTACATCAGTTACACATTTTAACATAAATGAAGAAAGGGAATAACTTGAGTCTCAGAAGATGATAATAAAAGGACAAGCCGTCAAGGAAGGCAAAGTTAAGCTATTAAGAAAAGTTCTTAATAGGTGACTGAAGGAGACAGTCAAGGTGCTGTACATGGAACATTTTAATAGTCAGTGTATATTTATAATGCAAGAATAAGGATTGGTTTAACTCATGCACGTCTGTTACTGTCCTTAAGCATATTAGGTAATAAAGGTACGTGCTTTCCAATACCCATATCTAAAATTGTTAAGTAATATGCATACAAAGTTCAAATAAATCCCTCTGACATTACATGCTTTCTTATCTAGTATCACCCAAATTTTAGCTAAATAATGGACACAATGGTAATTTTCCAGGAGCCATAAAGGAAGAGATTTCATCTCCCATCAGCTGGCCATTTGCGTGAGGATGGATTATCATGCTGGGACCCCGCTGCAACTTCTTTCAAACCACTCTGCCATATTAAATATGAGAGTGACCGTTGTACCCCACTGAACTCTATATGCTGCATTTATCCTGCAGGCTACGCTTTAGCTCTGCTGCAGCAAGTCAAGATTCTCGCGTGGAAATGTAAAACATCAGAACGTGACCTAAGGCACCTCTAGCATCATAAACAATCATTCTACAATGCTCAAATGTTGACCTTTGTGACTCCAGGCAATGCTGACTACCCAGTGACAGGTCAGAAAATATGATCTGACAGACTTGACCACAAAAATGCAACAAATAACCTCTCTTACTTTATGACTTGTCATATACCCCAACTATAAACATTTCTAAGCAAATCTCCTCTGGGTGTTGTGAAGAGCTCTGATTTAACAGGCATTTCAGTACTTCCAGAAAGAGATGCAGCTGTGTTTTATTTCCCATAATCCCACATCAAATAGGGAAACAGTGGCAATTTGACCGTGTAGAGCTTTACTTTACAATTACTCCCTATGGAAGCAGGATTGGGCCCCACACACTAGAACGTAATTTTGAAAGAACTTTACCTTTTACCAAAATAACTGTGTGTATTATAATTTTTTCTAAATGTTCATTATCATAAGCCACAACTGATTACAGTAGAGTCTTGCTACGCTCTCACTAATGAGTAGGAAATCTATGGAAAATGACAGTTCTGTAAATTTGCGAGCAAGTGAAGAAACACTGAAAAGGCAAGGGGTAATTTAACAAGTTTAGTTTAAATTATTTATTAGTAAATGTACTATACATGTATTCTGTAAAAATAATGAAGTCCCAAGGATCTGAGACCCCAGTCCTACATTTGCTGAAAATAAAATCTTCCTACTCCTCAGGAGAGATTTGAGAGGTAGGGCTAACTAGCAGGATTCTATTTTATAGTAAAATCAAAAGAGATTAAACTTCCAAGGTGTTTATCCCATTTCGACTCCTTGGCTCATTCAGCCAGAAATGGGCCTAAGCCACAAAGCTTGGATCCTGATCTGAACTTTTTGTTATTAATGCCTTATTTTTACCTACTATTGTTATAAGTTTATAACTTCTAACTCAGAGGTCCTCAAACTGTGGGGATTGGGGGGGGGGGCACAGCTGGGGCCTGGGTCAGCCCCCACAGTTGCAGGGAGAGAGCGCCACCCAGCTCC
>NW_020664417.1:80473659-80491371 GCF_002925995.2 Terrapene triunguis
CGGAGCGCTCGGGCAGCTCGGCTCTTAAACAGAGCCGAAGAGTCAGGGGAGGAGCAGAGCAGCTGGAGCCCGGGAGGTGAAGTGCCCGGCCGGTATTTTTCCCAGACATGTTCGGCTTTTTGGCAATTCCCCCCAGACGGGGGGTTTGATTACCAAAAAGCCGGACATGTCTGGGAAAAACCGGACGTATGGTAACCCTACACAAAGGCCATCACCCTGGTGAATTTTAAGTCCTTGCTCCAAAGCGTGAGGTTTGCTCTTCTCAAAGGAAAGGTCACTAGAAGTTTTTTTTAAACATGAGCAAAACAAGGTATTTTCCCCGGCCTCATTCTCAGAAATGCCTGGAATTTCCCTGCTCCCCCATATCAACCTGAGGCAGACACTTGGCATGTAAAATTTCAGCCTGAAGGGTTATCGTTTGGCAAAGATACATGCAACTGAAAACAAGGTCTTACAGCATCGGGCAAGCTTAATAATAGGCAATGCTTTATTAAATACTGCAATACTTATATCAAGGTGAACAAGCAAAATTCAAACTCGGCATCTGTTTTGGTAACTGACTGGGATGATAGACTTTAGGACTCTGTAGGGAGCCTCAAAGCTATTAAGTTGACTCACTCTAGAATCAAACCTCACTAATGTAGCTCCAACTCAGGAAGAAATCAAATCTACTCAATTCTGGAAGCTAAACTGAAACACTGATGCAAAAGTTTTCATCTAGATTTCATGCCGGCTCAGCAGCTGCCCAGCAGCAGTTCAGCTGTCCCTCCCCCCACTGCTGTGCTGCTCCTGCCCTGCCCTCTGCCTTGGAGCTGCTCCCGGGAGCTTCCTGCTTGCTGGGGGAAAGAGGGAGAGGGGTGCTGATATCAGGATGTCCCCCTGCTCGTGCCCCCCCCCCCACGCTCTGTACCCTTCTCCACAAAGCAGAGGAGAGGGACAGAAAGGAGGGAGCTGGCTGGAAGCAGTTGCTTCCTGTCTGAACTGGCTGATCTGCTTAAAAGGGCAATGTACTTGAAGTGGCAGCAATGTACTTAAAGGGGCAATGCACGTCTCTCTCTCATGCACCCCCCTCCCCCAGCACTTTGGAAAGTCAGCACCTGTGCTGTCCGGAGGAGGGAGTGGTGCGCTCCAGCTGGATAGTGTGGGCTCATCATCATGTTCAGTTTTTGCAGGGAAGTGTTTGCAGCTATTGCCCTGCATCTATTGTGTTTCCTCCCTCCTGCCTCAGTCCATGCTGCCTTAGAGAGTGTGAGGTTACATGAACAACAGCATATTAACCCTTGAGGGCTCAGCTGAGTGCTGGTTCATCATTTAGCAGCAAGGCATTCCCTGGGAAATTTTCCACCCTTACACTCCACCACCTCAACTAAGCTTCACAAGCATTCATTGCTGTGTAAAATATTAAACTGTTTGTTTACAATTATTTTAAAAACTTATACTGTATATGTTTATCATGTCTTTTGTCTGGCAAAAATTTTTTCCCTGGAACCTAACCCCCCTATTTACATTAATTCTTATGGGGAAATTGGATTCGCTTAACATCGTTTCGCATAAAGTCGCATTTTTCAGGAACATAACTACAACGTTAAGTGAGGAGTTACTGTACATAGTGAACTCCAAAGACTGTGTGATAGTGAAAATATTGTAAATGGTAGGAATGTAGAACTTAAAGGGGAAGATGTAATGGAATTGGAAACTGTATTATACCGTTTGGCCACTAGGAAGCCGTGTGTTAAAATACCTTATTTAAAAACTAACAGCAGCCATACCTGGCAGATCATTAAAGGATCTTATGATGAACACATCTGATGTGTATAAGCAAGCTTGGCAGCCAGTTCATATCGGATACAGAAACATGATAGGCAAACTCTAGGAAGGGGCTGAATTTTGTCTATAACCTAGTGGCTGCGGACAATATGAGAGCGTAGCGGGGATCTCTCCCATTTACAAGTTGATTGGGGAAAGACCACTCGAATTAAACAGTCTTCCTTCAGTATACTGTATCCATAAAATGTAAATATTATATGGAGACGTAAATGCACAAAACTCTGGAAATTAAAATTTATGGTTCTCCGAGCAACGGTACCTCACACCCTGGTGCACATGAAATATTTTGTATTACTGTGTTGGATATGAGCTTTTATGCTTTCACAGATGACAGCAATGTAGCTGAATTACGGTTGCTGTGGGAACCAAATCTTTGAATTTTTTACTTTTGTGTTAGGATCTCAACTGAAATGTTACATTTATATAGCTGTGTGTGCGCGCGTGCGTGTGCTTGCAGCTCTTCTCTATGAAAAAAAGGAAAAGAAAGACTTGGCATGTTTCTGGTATAAGCAGTTATTTAACTATGTAGCCCTTGAATTAAAACTGTGGCTTTCGGTATACAGGGCTCCAAATACTCTCTTCTACGCACACAAGAAAGCAAAGAATAAAGGAGCTGTATAACCTGTGCTCTGAAAGAGTCCGGGTCCCCTAAAAATTACAATAAGAGATTATATATTCAAAAACTGTGTCAGGCATATGTGCATACAGCAAAAGTAAGATTGCATGGACAACCTTAACTTTGGCACCTCCTGACTTTTGAGTGTTCAGCTTTGTAACCTCAGCGTTCTATTCCCAATGGTTCTTTAGTATTCTGTATGTGAGGGTATGTTTATGTGTTACACACACTCTTTAGTTATCCATATTTATATGTATCATAGTACAGCTAAAGGGCTTCAGTCAGAAATCTTCAATATAAATGCAGGTTACGGGATAATCTGGAGCCTCATCTACGTAAGAGGGGGCTCATGCTTTTACTAGGGATCTTTGCTGGTGGGAGGTGGCCTCAAGGACCAAGGTAACCTCTGGGGCCAGTTTCCAGTCCCCCATCCCAAAAAAGTTTTTGGCAATATGTTACTCCATTGCAAATTTATATGTTTTTTTGTCAAAGGGGAGTTCCTCTGGCCATACGTTAACCACACAGCATACAGATAGCTGCATATTTTGGATTTACCACTTACATACCTATTATGCTGCGAGGATCAGCAGATAACATTGTACATGCCAACTCCATTAGTACGTTCCATTTAAAACACAATAAAATGCATTGTTTTGATACACAAGTGGGTGACTCTAGAATTGTCAATATATGCACCACATTTTTAAAGCATTATTTTCACTCTATGTCTGAACAAATCATAGGTTTGCAAAGTTACTGAGACATAATGTCAGATTCCAGTACCCTGCATGGAGATGCAGAGCTATTCTGTCAACATACCTGACAGTCTGATCAGGAAGGTCTCATTATCTCCAATATAGAGGATAAAAGTTGGAGACTCTCTAGGTCAAGAGAAGCTAATCAGACAAGACAGGAAGTCTGCAAAGAAAATCCTTAGGAACAGCCAACTCAGGAAGAAGCTCACGGTAAGATTTATGTCTGTTGCTTTTAAGTTAAGAATAAAGGAAAACACCCCCTGGTAGCATAATTCATGGATACTAAGCCTGTGTGTTGAAAGCAATCCAGATTTCAGAGTTTAAAACAACTGGGTTTTTTTTATGAATCATGTAAAAAGAAAGGAGTTCAAGTTTTTAATGTGTCAAACTGCAAGTGTAACCCACACACCTCCTGGGTGTGGTGTTCTGTCCCATCTAGTGGCACTGAGACCACTTAGGCCTGGGCTACACTAGCGGGGGGGTTCGAACTAAGATACGCAACTTCAGCTATGCTATTCGCGTAGCAAAAGTAAGATTGCATGGACAACCTTAACTTTGGCTATTCGCGTAGCTGAAGTCGAAGTATCTAAGTTTGACTTACCTGGTCATCCTCATGGTGGCAAGTCAACTGCCGCGGCTACCCTGTCAACTCCGCTTACTCCTCCTGCTAAGGTGGAGTACGGGCGTCTTGTCTGGACGCGATAAATCGATCCCCGATACATTGAACACTACCCGCCGATCCGGTGGGTAGTATAGACGTACCCTTAAAAAAAAGAGAGATTATGATCTGCTCTACAGCCTTAGCTAACAGCCAGTTGGCTTTTAGCTCATGCATTTAGCTCCAAAAGTCCCAGGTTCGATTCTGACTAGGGTCTGTCAGCGTTACACAAGCACATGAAAAATGGAAAATTTAGCTCAAACTGGAGATGGTGTCGGATTTTAAATGGATTACACTGTCTTCTCTGCACAGTATTATGAGTGAATCCAGCTTAGTGCGTCTTGCAGATAAAACAATCACATGGTATTTTTAAAGTAAATATCTGTTTTCAAATGGGAACAAATGGTACATGTGCTGGGGCACCCTGCGAATTTAACAGAGCCATCTGGGCAGCAAATC
The DNA here is from genome assembly GCF_002925995.2 of Terrapene triunguis. Taxonomy (NCBI): domain Eukaryota; kingdom Metazoa; phylum Chordata; order Testudines; family Emydidae; genus Terrapene; species Terrapene triunguis. Next base: position 80,477,975 of record NW_020664417.1, read on the forward strand.
TGGAACTTGAAAATCCCCCATGCTCCTGGCCTCCAAATTAAAATTTACAAAATATAAACTGCTTTTACGGATCTTGTGTTGGGTTTGCCTACTTAAAACATACATTAAATAGATATCTCAAACAAGATCCTAATTAGTGTGTACACATTCACACACCAACTAGGATCTCATTTTATTTCACATGCTGATATACAAAGGCTTCCTGGAGGAAGAAATAATCAAACATATGTTACTATCTTGATTTTAGTAAGGTTTTTGACACAGTCCCACATAACACTGTCATAAGCAAACCAGAGAAATGTGATAGATGATGAAGTTAATATAAGATGGGTGCACAACTGGTTGAAAGACTGTACTAAGAGAATAATCATCAATGGTATGCTGTGAAATTTGGAAGGCATATCTAGTGTGGTCCCCCAGGGGGCAGTCCTGGGTCTGGTACTAATCAATATTTTTTATTAAATGACGTGGACAGTGGAGTGAAGAATATGCTTAACAAATCTGGGAATGATTCCAAGCTGGGAGGGATACCAAGCACTTTGAAGGACATTATTAGAATTCAAAATGACCTTGACAAATTTGAATTCAACAAGATGAATTTTAATAAAGACAAATGCAAAATACTTCACTTAGAAAGGAAAAATCAAATGCACAACTACAAAATGGGGAATAACTGGCTAGGTGGTAATGCTGCGGAAAAGGATTTGGGGAGAAGGGGGCGAGAGTGGATCACAGATTGAATGAGCGTCAACAATGTCATGCAGCTGTGAAAGAGGCTAATGTCATTTTGGGATGTAATAACCAGAGTGTTAAATATAAGACTTGGATGGTAATTGTCCCACTCTACTTAGCACAGGCAAGGCCTCAGCCGGAGGTAGGCAGTGGGCACCACACTTTGGGGAAAATGTGGACAAATTGGAAAGAGTCCAGAGGAGAGTAACAAAAATGATAAAAGATTTAGAAAACCTGACCTATGAGGAAAGGTTAAAATAACTAGGCAGGTTTAATTTTGAGACAAGAAGACAGAAGTGACCTGATGGTCTTCAGAACTGTTACGGGCTGTTATAAAGAAGACTGATCAATTGTTCTCCATTCCCACTGAAGATAGGACAAGAAGTAAATCAGATTAATCTGCAGCAAGGGAGATTTAGGTTAGATATTAGGAAAAGTTTTCTAACTATAAGGATAGTTAAGCTCCTGAATAGCGGAAACCCTATCACTGGAGGTTTTTAAGAACAAGGTGGACAAACCCCTGTCAGGGATGGTCTAGATTTACTTGGTCCTGCGCAGAGCAAGGGGCTGGACTTGATGATTTCTCGAGGTCCCTTTCAGCCTTACATTTCTATGATTCTATGAAAATTATCTAATTTTATTTTCTTTGATGAAAAATCTGACAAGCATAAGTACACAAGTGTGTATGATACACACAATTTTCAAATGAAAGAATGCTAGTGTGTAATTAAAAATAAGCTACACAATTCTTCACTTTGGTACATTTGAACTGGAAAGTGTTGCAAGTGAATTAATCTTAAAAAATTTTACACTGAAAAGCTTTACAAGAGACTGGCAGATTGCACATATGCCTTGAGGCCACAAAGATATCACATGCAGTCATGAAATAGAATCCACTGGTACGCCCCACAAAGGCAAAATCTTACTTGGAGATTTACTAATTGGAAATCTGAAGTAACTCAACAGCAGGAATCTACCACATGCTGTGGTACTCAGTCAATGTTGATAGCTACTGTAATACTTTATTCCCACATTTCAATGGTACTGCTGCAATTCAAGTACTTACACTATCCTGTACTTATCTCCAGAAAAAGAAAGCAGCACTGGAATCAGGAAATCCTCATGAAATTTATCAGGAAGTTCCCCCCAAAAAACTAAGAAGCACACAATTGTATTTCTGTTTTTCTGATGAGAAAACAAAGCATTCTGCCAGACCAAAAAAAAAAAAAAAAAAAAAAACCCACCTAATTTCTGAGGACTGTAATTACTTTATAAAGATTAACTAATCAGCCATACTGTGGCATCAGCTGTTAATAAGATATGTCTGACAATGAAAAACCCACTGGTAGGTACTAATACTTTGATAGGATTTATCATTATAACACTCAGCTCTCGATCAATAAGTTAATAGCAACCTCACTTCGAAACAGCATACACTCAGCTAAACAAAATACACAAGAACATAGCTAATCCACAATTTTTGAAATCTGAATAAGAATTGTTGGTCTCTCTCCACCACTAAACAAAAGATTTAATAGCACATGCTGTAGTGAGGTTTCCTACTATTAAGATTTCCTTAATTTTACCATATTTGCAACACCTTTACTAATATATTATGAAGAGTTATAATAAAAAAAGTTAAACTACAATTGTCAGATGAACAAAGTATACAGAGATAAATTATCCTTGTTTTCTTAAGGTGAAATATACCCCAGGTACAAGGAACACCCCACAAAATTCTATGCACCTCTGGGGAGGGGAGAAGCCAGCATGAGGCTAAATAAGCCATTTATACCCCACATTTGGATTCCATGGATGAGTATCAGATGCCACAAAACATACCCTGCATGCTACAGAAAGGGTCTCGACATCACTCCTATACAGGCTGGCCTGGATGTGGATAAGTTCCCATTTGTCCTCAAGATCCATGTTTACAGTGTCATAAACACAAGGGACAGCAGCCACTATACCACACCAAGGCTTTATATATTTGCCATCGGAAGATGAACATTGATACCAAAAACACCCAAATAAAGGAATAAGTCTCTGAGGATAATCTCATTAATCAGCAAACTATGAAATGAATGACCAAGATCATCACATAAATGCTCAGTTTTCCTTTTTCCAAAAATCCTAATAGGGTTTAGAAAATGACCTTGTTGCTCAGATTGCTAGTAATTTATAAGGTAGCTCCCTCTTCTGGCTTATTATATAATGACTCGTTGAACAACCGGGTTACTTAAATTATAACATGCAGAGCTGAAATAGAAAGTAACATCTTTCCTCCATTTCTGGTCAAGTACTATCAAGTGCTCATACTGGGACTATAAGAGCTGCTTATCATGATTTTATGTAAGGGATTTAAGTACAATATATCTGAGTAGCACACCAAGACAGACAGGATAAAGCTGCTTGAATCTCATGTATAACTCATTCTCACTCAGAAACAGTTTTTTTCATAATACAGTATAAATATGAAAAACAGCAGGAGTATCACAACTGCTTTAAATCCCTGTGCAATTTACTCCCCAGAAAACAATTGATAAATATAGATATTAAGGAGGCTTTACCATTTGTGCCTATATAAACTGCATTAACAAACTTAGTAATTCTGTAAAGGGGAACTCAAGAAATCATAATTGGAAATTTAAAGTCCTGAAGTGCAGAACTGTACTACATGCTGTGGTTCTTTCAGTTGTGTTAGTTCATTCAGTGCTCACACATTTAAAGGATATCCTGGGATACTGCACTCTGGGGAAAATTCTGATCCCCTTCTCAGCAGTACGGAGGGTCTCACAGGCAGCAGAGTCCAGGCAATTTTTCAGCGCATAAAAAACAGAATTTGGAGGGGACATCAAAGGTGCACTTGCCCTATACAGACCCCAGCTCCTGGGGAGCCCCGGATGATTACATAGACCAGGCTTTCGGGTGCAGTGGACAGTGAAATGGGAAGGGTTGGGCAAGTGTTGGTGATTCTGCTGCTACAATAGGTGCATCCACAGGCCACAGCCCTCACCTAGATAAGAGTACAGTACAGGCCCCATATTTGCACTAGTGGCCATGGAGTAGCTCTCACAGCCTCTCAGTGGCCCAGGAGCAGGATTCATTAGTACACAACTCGATCCTCAAATGGAGTGCCTATTCCTAGAACGTGGAATTTTCCTGCTCCCAGCATTTATCTTCAGGGGAAGTTATATTAAATAAGATTACATTGAACATATGGGGCTAAAACTTGGCCCCACTTAAGTCACTGATTTCTCACTTTATTAATGTATTACTTATAACAAAATCAGTGCTTGTAGCTAGTTATAACATGTATACACACAGCAGCAGATCTCTCTATTAAACTATGGGCTAGATATTCAAAAGGTTGCAAGCACATGATTTTGGCTGACTAATATATGTATATTAGAGAAACAAGGCAGGTGAGGTTATATCTTGTATAGGACCAAATTCTGTTGGTGAAAGAGGCAAGCTGTCAAGCTGCATGGAGCTTTTTGTCAGGACCTAAAGAGCAGTTCTGTGTAGCTCAAAAGCTTGCCTCCTTCACCAACAGAACTTGCTCCAATAAAAGATATTACCTCACTCACCTTGTCTCCCTAGTATTTTGGGACCAACACAGCTACAACACTGCAAATAATATACATAGAAGCAGACCCACAATTTTCAGGAAAGTTACAGCAGGATGCTTCTCTGCAGGATGCAACTGGCAAGAGCATGCAAGGGAAGTTTTACTATCCAGGCACAGATAAAACCATAACCCCCAGGAGTTGTGGAGGCAGAGCTGAGTGGATCATGTGGAGCACTGAGCCTTGGAGACCTGGAGGTGGTGAGAGAGGGGAAAGATCCAAGCACTGCTGCGCAGGCACCTGCTGCAGGTGGCTGACTTCCAACGGAATGGAAGCCCCACTCTGGCAGACCTTGTAAGAATCAAAAGAATAAGGATTCCCACCTGCAGACCTTAGCAGAGTGAAGAGAGTTGACCAGAAGAGGCAAGAAGAGGGCAGACTGGAGCTGGGGAGTTGGTACTTCCCTAAGTCTGAAGCTTGGAAATGAGGCTGGTTGGATAACCACATCTGGTACTGAACCATGGAATGGTACTGACTGGGCCTAGGGAACAAAGACTAGCTAGAGGCTGGAGCCAAGAAGTAATGACTGGTTGAGGAACCACATCTAGAATCCGACGTAGTCCAAGAGCCTGGAAGCTAGCTAAACAACCATAGCTGCTTGGGCAGGGACGCAGGAATTCTTTAGATGCCTGGTAAAAGTTTGCTCAAGCTTTGTATGAACAGTGCACAGAGCTTTTTGCAGCAAGAGCCCGACATGTTTAATCAGAGATTTACAAAACAAAAGGAAATCACAAGATAAAACACTTTAAGTTACAATTAAGTTGCAATTGCTAAGTGCCATTTTAGAGGAAAATATATAATTAAATTAATCCGTTAAAAAATTGCCATTAGAAACTCTGAGAAAAAGGTTCTATAAACCATTCTGATACCAATCATAGCACCCAATTCATGCACACACACCATTACACTTAACAGTTCTCAACAATCAGCATCCAAACAATCTTAACTCTTTCACTGCAAGAAAACACAATAACTACAAGTGTAAATGAGCCAAAATGATCCATTAATCATAAAGCTTTCTCTGATGACTGGTATATAAACTATTTAATATCTTGCTCTTATTCATACAAATATTGTAAAAGTTCTGGTCTTTCATACAACCACACATGACCCATAAAGATTTAAATGAAAGTTCTTTCAGAATCCATCAGCGTATAAACACAACCAACTAGTAATCTTTTCTTACAGAGAAAAATGGTTCCATACACCCCAATAGACAAATATCATTAGAAACAAAAGCTATCATATGAATTCATATAAAATAAATAAAACTCTTAGTTCAGATCATAAAACTACACCGCTACCTCGATATAACGCGACCCGATATAACACGAATTTGGATATAACGTGGTAAAGCAGTGCTCCGGGGGGGCGAGGCTGCGCACTCCGGTGGATCAAAGCAAATTCAATACAACGCAGTTTCACCTATAACGCGGTAAGATTTTTTGGCTCCTGAGGACAGCGTTATATCGAGGTAGAGGTGTATGTCTATTAAAACAAACTGTTTAAATTAACCTCAGATTTGATACTACAGAACGAATAGGAATATATTCAATTATCCAAAGTCATCATGTAAAAAAAGATATACAAGGCCCTGGTCTAACACAGTCAAATGGAGGGTCATATATCTAGGAAAGAGAAGTGTAAGACATACTTCTAAGAAAGGGGCACTGTACCCTGGAAAGCAGTGATCTTGAAAAGACCACAGGGATCACATTAGTTAACCAATTAAACATGAGCTCCCAGAATGATGCTTTAGCTAAGGGCTGGTCTATACTTAGCCGCTAGTTCGGCGGCTGGAAATCGAACTTCCTGGTTCGATTTATCGCGTCTGGTCTGGACGCGATAAATCGAACCAGGAAGTGCTCGCCGTCGACTGCGGTACTCCAGCTCAACGAGAGGAGTACCGCGGAGTCGACGGGGAGCCTGCCTGCCGCGTGTGGACCGCGTCTGAACCGCGGTAAGTTCAAAGTAAGGTATGTCGAATTCAGCTACGTTATTCACGTAGCTGAATTTGCGTACCTTACTTCGACTTGGGGGGTAAGTGTAGACCAAGCCTAAGAGGGTGAACATGATCCTTGTGTGTATAAGCTGGGAAATATGAAGTACAAGTAGGCAGGGTGGATTTGATTTAAGTCACTAGTCAGGAAGACTCGATTTAATCATGGATTTCTACATAAAAGTGCATTCTTGTTGGTTGTTATAACCTTAATACATATTCTTCACAACTCAGAGATAGATGTAGGTTTCATTTTTAGAAGGTACACACTATATATTTTTAAGTGATTTATTTTGAAAACTCTTCAGATTAGTTTTTACAGCTATATCAGAAAATGAATGATTGTTTGGTTATTTCATTTACCAAAGGTAACTGAAGCGGATATTTATGAAGTTATTGGAAGGTGAACTATCTCCGATTCAACAGGTTAATTATTAATATTTGGAGGCTTTTCTTACCATGCTGTATTAGGAGGAGAACATCACCAGATAGACATTTAAATTGTTTTATTTAACTAAAACAACAACGTTATGTATTCTGGATTTTTTTCTTCAACAGAAACATAATATTTTAACAAAACAGGCATATGAATTTTTGAATTTAGTTAAACATTCAATTTTTTTAAAATCAGGTTTGTTTTTGTTAAAATTGTTTTAAACTAAAAATTAAATGAAATATTTTTTAAAAACAAACAAAAATTAAATTGACTATGTCAGCTAGATCAACATGAGAAACTTAAAATATTGGCTTCTGCAACTAACTCAGTCATCTTCACCTTCATTTTCCTGTTTGTTCATAATCTGGAAAAGAAAAACAAGCTTTCCTGCTTTTTCAGGTCCCAAACGATTTCTCATTTTGGAATGAATTAGTCCAAAGGAAGAAAATATTCTTTTTACACTGGCTGAAGAAGATACTGCTGTTAAAAGTGAGATTATCACTTCAACAGTCTCTTAATCCAAGTGCTTAAGTGACTGCCACCAGTTCACTGGTGTGACTTTCTTTAAAACATCATCAGCAAACATATTTCTTGAATGGTTCATCCTTAGCTCTGAAGATTATTATAGTTAGCATTATGGAGGGATGACTGATAGATGTCCATGTCGTAGCCAACTCCTCTTCTTCAGCAGTTAAGGTTTGACCCTGGTACCAAGTATTGAGAATATTTGCAAGAAAATGAGCAGGAGATAGTGCTTGTCCCATTTAGTTTTTTAATGCTTGTAATTTAACTCTGTCATTGCATATTTCTCTTTTTAAAATCTCACTCAATTCCTTCCAAATTTCAACAGCGTCAGCATTAAAACAGCTATTTCCCTGCAGTTTGTTCAAGACTACAGAAATAGGCTTCAGGGTATTCAGCATGTGTTCAACATTTCTCTAAAACCCAATGTTGAGAACTTTGGCTGTGACAGTGCCATCTATTTTTTCATGATTTTGTTCATAAACTTATCAGATTAGGCCAATTCTTGAAATAGTGCTCAAAGCACTACTGAGCTCCATTGCACGTCTTGTGGGAGAGTTAGCTTGGTTCCTCCCACTTTTTTCAGAGCAGCTGCTGCAAAGTGGTTGTTACGGAAGTGTTTTGCAATTTCATCAACATTAGCTTTTATTTCTGGAACACTGATGTCTTTGGCTAGGAGGTGCATCAAATGAGCACTGCAGCCGTACGTTATTAGCTTGGGACTCTCTTCACTCTCTTCTAAATAATTTCTTCTCATCTTGGATACATTTGCAGCAGTCAGTGACCAAGATGCATACTAGATATTTGAATTTTTTTTTCAGTTTGTTATAGCTTTTACTGCTACTTCTTGTAAGTATTCTGCTGTGTGCTACATATTAGCACATTTCACAATAGAGAAAAGTGCTCTAGTATATCACGTACACCTCTACCCCAATATAATGCAGTCCTCAGGAGCCAAAAAATCTCACCATGTTATAGGTGAGACTGCGTTATTTCGGGGTAGGGAGAGGACCCGCTCCCCGCCCCAGCTCACCTCCGCTCTGCCTCCGCCTCCTCCCTGAGCACGCCGCCGCTGCTCCGCTTCTCCCTCCCTCCCTCCCAGGCTTGCCGCACCAATTAGCTGTTTGGCCCAGCAAGCCTGGAAGGGAGAGGGGGAGAAGCGGAGCAGCGGCGGCGCACTCAGAGGAGGAGGCAGAGATGAGCTGGAGCGGGGAGCAGTTCCTCTGCACCCTCCATTACTTGCTGTGGCCCTCCTCAGCCCCCCCCCCCCCCAGCTCACCTCCACTCCGCCTCCTCCCAAGAGCGCGCCGCAGCTCCGCTTCTCCCCCCTCCTCCCAGACTTGCCACGCCAATCAGCTGTTTGGCCCAGCAAGCCTGGAAGGGAGAAGCGGAGCTGAGCAGCGTGCTCGTGGGAGGAAGAGGAGGAGGCAGAGCGGAGGTGAGCTGGGGTGGGGAGCGGTTCCTCTGCGCCCCGCCCCCCTTACTTGCTGCGGCCCCCCTGCCCTAGCTAACCTCTGCTCCGCCTCCACCTCCTCCCACGAGCACGCCGCAGCTCTGCTTCTCCTCCCTCCCAGGCTTGCTGCGCCAAACAGCCAGTCAGCCTCACCTCAGTCCCTGGAAAAATCATGGAGCAGGTCCTCAAGGAATCAATTATGAAACACTTAGAGGAGAGGAAAGTGATCAGGAACAGTCAGCATGGATTCACTAAGGGGAAGTCGTGCCTGACTAATCTAATTGCCTTCTATGATGAGATAACTGGCTCTCTGGATGAGGGGAAAGCAGTGGATGTGTTATTCCTTGACTTTAGTAAAGCTTTTGATACTGTCTCCCACAGTATTCTTGCCAGCAAGTTAAAGAAGTATGGGCTGGATGAATGGACTGTAAGGTGGATAGAAAGCTGGCTAGATCGTCGGGCTCAACGGGTAGTGATCAATAGCTCCATGTCTAGTTGGCAGCCGGTTTCAAGCGGAGTGCCCCAAGGGTCGGTCCTGGGGCCGGTTTTGTTTAATATCTTTATTAATGATCTGGAGGATGGTGTGGACTGCACTCTCAGCAAGTTTGCAGATGATACTAAACTGGGAGGCGTGGTAGATACGCTGGAGGGTAGGGATCAGATACAGAGGGACCTAGACAAATTAGAGGATTGGGCCAAAAAAAACCTGATGAGGTTCAACAAGGACAAGTGCAGAGTCCTGCACTTAGGACAGAAGAATCCCATGCACTGCTACAGACTAGGGACCGAATGGCTAGGCAGCGGTTCTGCAGAAAAGGACCTAGGGGTTACAGTGGATGAGAAGCTGGATATGAGTCAACAGTGTGCCCTTGTTGCCAAGAAGGCTAATGGCATTTTGGGCTGTATAAGTAGGGGCATTGCCAGCAGATAGAGGGATGTGATCATTCCCCTTTATGCGACATTGGTGAGGCCTCACCTGGAGTACTGTGTCCAGTTTTGGGCCCCACACTACAAGAAGGATGTGGAAATATTGGAAAGAGTCCAGCGGAGGGCAACAAAAATGATTAGGGGTCTGGAGCACATGACTTATGAGGAGAGGCTGAGGGAACTGGGATTGTTTAGTCTCCAGAAGAGAAGAATGAGGGGGGATTTGACATCTGCTTTCAACTACCTGAGGGGGGGTTCCAAAGAGGATGGAGCTCGGCTGTTCTCAGTGGTGGCAGATGACAGAACAAGGAGCAATGGTCTCAAGTTGCAGTGGGGGAGGTCTAGGTTGGATATTAGGAAACACTACTTCACTACAAGGGTGGTGAAACACTGGAATGCGTTACCTAGGGAGGTGGTGGAGTCTCCTTCCTTGGAGGTTTTTAAGGCCCAGCTTGACAAAGCCCTGGCTGGGATGATTTAGTTGGGAATTGGTCCTGCTTTGAGCAGGGGGTTGGACTAGATGACCTCCTGAGGTCCCTTCCAACCCTGATATTCTATGATTCTAAGCCTGGGAGGGAGGAGAAGCAGAGCTGCGGCGCGCTCATGGGAGGAGGCAGAGTGGAGGGGCCCTAGCAAGTAATGGGCGGGCGCAGAGGAACCGCTTGCGGTAACACGAATTTGGATATAACGGGGTAAAGCAGCTGCTTTACCGCGTTATATCCGAATTCGCGTTATATCGGACCACATTATATCGGGGTAGAGGTGTACTGTTTATTCATGGAGTAAAAAGGCTGTAAGAGCATGCATAAAGTTAACATTCTAGTTAGTGTCTGTGAATCAAGTGGCACCAATGTCAATAGTGCTGCTTCCAATTCCTTAAATATATAAAGTTTCAAAACCGGGGAGCAGAAAATTCACTTTGTAAGAGGATTTCAAGTTGTAAGTGCCTAAGGTGTTCACTTTAATATGAATAACTAAAATGTGATTTTTGAAGTCAACAGATCCTTTAAGCAAATTACTACTACATTGAATTTAAAGCCATATGCAACTTATATGAAAGCTAACAGTTTACTGTAAATCAAAGACTAAAAGAGTTCATTGTTTAGAATATTATCAAGCAAAGCTTATAGTTTTATATAGAGGTAGGGTGGTCTAGAACTTACAGCAAGAGACTGGAGTAGAGTCCTAGATTCCGTTCCTGGCTCTGCTAATAACTTATGTAATCTTGGGAAGGTGATTTAGAGCAGTGGTTCTCAACCACGGGTCCGGGGCCCCCCTGGGGGGCCACAAGCAGATTTCAGGGGGTCCGCCAAGTGGGTCTGGCATTAGACTCGCTAGGGCCCAGGTCAGAAAGCCGAAGCCCCACCACATGAGCCTGAACCCTGGGGCCCTGAACCCTGGGGCCCTGAGCCCCTCCACCTGGGACTGAAGCCGAAGTCTGAGCAACTTAGCCTCAAAGGCCAGGGAAGCCAGGAGCAGACAGTCTCTCTCTAGCTATAGAGGGAAGACAGGCTTGGCTGCAGAGAGCTAGAGACAGGATACCTGAGTGGAGCAGGGCTGGGGAAAGGCAGAGGAGCTGGGGAGCTCCAGCCTGGAAAGCCCCAGGCTGCGGCCTAGCATAAGGCAAATAGGTACTGGGGGTTGCAGAGGGCAGCCCAGGGGTAGGCAAAGGCAGCAGGTCCAAACCCAACCTTGCCGGTGATGAGTAGGCTGATGCTGCAGTCTGCCCCAGGGCGTGGGGGCTAGACGATGACTGGCAGTAGCCTTATACTGAGGTGAGCTGGGGATAGTGGGTGGGGGGTTCCCTGGGGAGGGGAGACCCTGAGAGAAAGGGGTTACTGTCAGGGGGCAGCACCCGAGTCCAGGGAGGGACATGGGGGCCAAGCGGCAGCAGGACACTGGCCTGCAGAGGACCTCCGGAGGCTGGAGAGCTAATTCCTGAGACGACCAGCAGGAGGCGCCGCAGGGGCGAGTCCTGCACCATTACACCCTGATTTAGAGCCTGATTTTCAGAAGTGCTGAGAACTTACAACTATGTCAATATTAATTGGGGGTGCTTAGCACCTCTGAAAACCAGGCCCTTCATCTCTGTCTCAGTTCATCCATTTGTAAATAGGATATAACCATACCTCTCCCCACACAGCTTTTTGAGGCTTAATTTAATTTAATATGCATAAAATGCTTTGAGATCCCTTGGTAAAAAACAGAATGTAAGTGTGAAATACATTTTATTCATGCCAAGTAGAAATAATATCTGAAATAGGGTTTTTGTTTCAACACAGCAAGACTAAATCAAACATGATTATCTTTGCTTTGAGTGTTATGTTTAACTTACTGTGCTCTGCATTTTAAATATTCGCTTCCGTTTTCTGTTATGCAAATGAATGTTTTTCATCTCATTTAAATCTATTTTTGGTAAAGAATAATTTTCATTCCTAATCTAAAAGAGAAATGTCACTGTACACAATTCTGGAATCTAATTGATGGAGCACCACAAGGAATTTGCATGCATTCAAAAGTACCAGAAGCAAGTAGTGCCTAGAAACCACATTGATTGGTAGAATATAAATATAGAGATAGATACATGTGCATTTACTGTGGTGTCTAGTATTGTAGATAAGGCCTAAATCATTGTCAGCTGGTGTAGCTACATTGATGCAAACCCTAGTACACACAGACAAGCCACTATGTCCACTAGTGCAGTTTCAAGCAGGAATTTCCAACCTACAAGTATAAGAAATGTCGCAGCCTCCCTCTGAGGGATCGGAACATGAGGTCCTGCAGGAAAAATTCTAGGAGCAGCCTAGCAGCTTATATTTTGTTCTTGTTGTTATTTAAATCCCTATTCATGGCACACTTCAGGAAAGGGAAAAGTTTGGTCTTTATCCAGAGTTCTTATATTTTGCTTGTAGCAAGGATAGAATCCCACCTGCTGAAGTGATGCTTCCTTGTAAGGGCTGTATGCACCTCTGCAAAGAATACAGATTACTGTACGTGTCCATAGATATCAGTACCATTTAGTGGAAAAAATGTAATCTAAAAAAATGGAAAAGTGTGTGCCAAATTCATCTCAAAAGTAAACCCACTGAAGTGGATAGATTTACAATGCTAGGTGTTAATTTGGCCCTATAGGTATAAATTGGTCAAACCACACTTGGTTTCCTGCTCTTGTCCTAGCAAGTCGTCTTCTCTCTGAAGTTCATCTAATCTCCATGACAAGAAAGAACCACAGAAAGATGTACGAGAGTGCTCTCATTTTAAGTCATGGGTCAAAACTGGATTTACAATATCATCACTGATTTCTGAATGGGATTCTTTGTTCCTATATTGAATATTTATGATCTTCTTATTCTTAAGGAATGAGTAAGTCTGGTTCTGGTTCCCGGTCAGTGAATTGGCCAGTTTGGTCAGTTTGAATCTAATTTATTTAATATTTACTTTTGGGTTTTCAGCAATTTAAATGTTTTCTTTAACACTGAGCTCAAGATAGGCCTTGTTAGCAAGTTAATTGAAAAAAAAAATAGCACTGAACATACATTTCATTCTGTCCTGTACAGTGTATGATAACTCACTAATCAGAATTATATTAATCTAAGTAGTTTGATACACAAGGATACACAATAGACAAAACCTTCCTTTTCAGGCCTGTAACGTTGCTTTGTGACAGATCTTACTCATCCAAATCTTTAACAACAACAA
>NW_020664417.1:80496371-80590134 GCF_002925995.2 Terrapene triunguis
GGCAGTGCAGAAGAAAGAATGGCAATACCGTGACCCTCCTGAAATAACCTTGCAACCCCCCTGCAACTCACTTTTGTGTCAGGACCCCCAATTTGAGATACACTGGTCTCCCCCCCATGAAATCTGTATAGTATAGGGTAAAAGCACACAAAAGACCAGATTTCACAAGGGGAGCACAGATTTCATGGTCCATGATGTGTTTTTCATGGCCATGAATTTGGTAGGGGCCTAATCATTAGGGGAAAAGATATATAATAAGACAAAACATATCTTAATGCCTCTATATAAATCCATGGTACACCCACACATCAAATACTGCATGCAGTTCTAATCACCCCATCTCAAAAAAAAGATACATTAAAATTGGGAAATGCACACAGAAGGGCAACAAAAATGATTAGGGGTATGGAACAGCTTCCATACAATAAGTAATTAGACTGGGACTGTTCAGCTAAGAAAAGAGACAATTAAGGGGGGGAATATGATAGAGGTCTATAAAATCATGAATGGTGTGGAGAAAAATGAATAAGGAAGTGTTATTTATCCCTTCCCAAAGCACAAGAACTAGGGTCACACAACAAAATTAATAGGCAGCAAACAAACAAAAGGAAGTACTTCTTTACGCAATGTACAGTCAACCTGTGGAACTCATTGCCAGGGGACATTGTGAATGCCAAAAGTATCACTGGGTTTAAAAAAGAATTAAATAAGTTCATGGAGGATAGGTCCATTAATTGCTACTAGAGAAGATGGTCAGGATGCAACCCATGCTCCGGGTGTCCCTAAACTTCTGACTGCAAGAAGCTGGGACTGGATGACAGGGGATGGATCACTTGATAATTGCCCTGTTCTGTTCATTCCCTCTGCATGATCTGCACTGACCACTGTCAGAAAACAAGATATTGGACTAGATGGACCATTCGTCTGACCAATATGTCCCCTCTTATTTCTTATGTTTACATTCCCTCCCAGCAACCATTTCCACCTCCAAATATTTTTTTTTTATCATATCTGGGCAGCTGAGCTGTTCACAAAAAAAAAACTGTATCTATTGTGAATAACATCATCTTCTGATTAACCAACTTCTAGCACAAGAAATACAAAACAAAAACCTAAAACCAACTTGTAAAATATACCGTGGAACTTAAGCTATGGTGGTATAAGTTTAGCAGAGAAAAGTACATGTAGCCCACAGCCATTACCAAATTTTAATTCACTACTAAAATGCTGAATCTAAATCCCACCTGGAAGCTTATCCACTTTGCAAATCCAAATAGCCAAATATAGGCAAAAATCACTCCTGATCCGTCATGCAGACAGCAAATGCAGAATCCTAAGAAATCTATGCCACAAATGCAACAAATCATCATGTTAAGGCCCTTATTCCATATAATTCACATACCACTGAAAAATCAATGGTACCACTGAAACATGCTCCTTAGTAGCATATAATAAAACAGATTGTATCATACAGGCTGACATTTGTTCTGTTTTTACATTTTTGCATATTCAAAATCATATGTAATAAAATTATTTCTTCTTACACAAAAAGAGAGGCTATTCCGTATTCGGTCACTCGTACCATAAACAAATACATTCCAGGTTACCTCCAATTCCTCTTTCAGTGTTGAAAAGAAAAATTAAAATATTACAACCAGATATTGCAAGGCCTCATTCAAGTCAGTAGTCTACTAATTTCAAGGGTTAGTCCAGTCAATAAAGGATGACAAGCTGGACCCTTAGTTACCAAACCAGATGCTCCCTAACAAAACAAAAAGAGTTGAAACATTTTCCAAGGCCTTTATGTATTCCAACAATGCAAAATGTTAGAATCCACCCACGGCTAGCCAAGAACAGTAACATTTCTCCATATCTCTGTGTGACACATTCAGAAATGTACACCTCACATCTTTCCAAACCAGCCCACAGCTCTTAGGTTGCCTCTTTCTCCATCATTACAGCAGGGTTCCCCTCATCTAGACATGGCTGAGTTTAAGTCAATTACATAGGATACACATGCCCAAAGAGCTCTGTTGTTGTAGGGCAGGGCTTTTTGCAAAGACCAAACATCATCTGTTCAAGCATCGCTTACCTTCGGAGACTTCAAACTGTGCCGTTCCATTGAGCTGATACAGGCACCAATCAACTGCATCCTCGCCAGGGGGGCAGCCAACTAGTCAAACAAGCAAAGCTACAGTCAATAACTGTGCAGCTCACACCTTAATGCTCCCCCACAGAAGGCCGAGGGGAGGAAGGCTGGTGAGGAGGACAGGAGAAAGGAGTGAGCGGGAGGGAACAGAGAAAGGGGAGCAGGTGGGGGAGAGTTAGGGGAGGAAGGAGGGATCGAGGAAGAGGAGAGATGGCTGAGAGGTGCCTGGGGGAAGGGAGAACGGTTCCAAATACCCTGCTTTTGGGACATGTGTGTTGCCCTCCGAGAGGCGCCCGGAACTGCTCTTTGCTTTGCTCTCGCTGCCAAGCGCTCGGGGCGCCTCCTCCTTCTCCCGGCGGAGCGGGTGGTGCTTGCCGGCAGCGCAGGCTGACTTGGGGCGCCCAGAGAAAGCTCCGCCCGGAGATCCCGGAGAAGGCGGCGGCGGCGGCGCAGCCTCCCCACGGCACTGGGCACGGAGAGGCCGCAAAACAGCCCCAACAGGTGTGAGCGGAGTCCGGGCTTGGGAGGGGAATTGGCCCGGGCACGGGGCTACACCACCAGGGGGCGGAGGCTGCATGCTGGTGAGGGGGCCGCAGGAATGTACTGGGGGGAAGCGGGGCCGTGTCAAGGTGTGTGGACGTGGGCGTGTCAAAGCGGGGAGCATCCACCAGGCCGTCAGAGCCTGCGTGTGCGGGGCGGGGGAGATCTGCGTGGGTGGGTGTCAGCCCCAGGCATGAAGCCAACATCCTTAGTTACCTCAAGCCCGTTTCTGGGTCTGGCCTCACTAATGAGGTTTTTTAACTGAAGTTAATTGATGCCAAGTAAAATGTTATTCTGGGCACGCCACAAACATCTTCCCTACTAGGACCCCCCAGGTAAAAAGCACAAAGGCTTGCGGAGCATCCAGACTACCAGGTGCAGAAGGGTTACCTATCTGGAGTTAACTGGTGATCAAGTCAAGACAAATCACTCTAGTGTAGACAGGGGTGCTGGAACAATTAGTATAGTGGGGGTGCTGAGAGCCATTGACCTAAACTGTAAACCCTGTATATGATGGGAACCACTTCAAGCCAGGGGGTGCGGTAGCACCCCTAGTTCCAGCCTATGAGTGTAGGCAAGGCATTCTTCATAGACACACAACACCTGCACAAGAGGAGCCTAGGGACTTACATTCACACCCTGCTGCCTGCTACCCTCCTGTGTCCTAGGATTGCAGGGGTGTTAATTGCCCACTTCATTCTCCATGGTCTCCTACAACATATGTGAACCCCTGATGCTAGCAAATTATCTCACCTTGTATTTAGCTTGGGTACTCTGGTTACCTGCCCCAGACTTGAGGAAGAGATCTGTGAAGCTCAAAAACATGTCCCTTCCATCAGCAGAAGTTAATCCAATAAAAGATATTACCCTGCCATTCTTGTCAGTTTTCATAGAGAAAATCCTGAGCTGTGAGGTTCAGATATGAATCTGGGCCTCCCTTAAGTATCAAGGAGAAGGGATGTGTGATTTCAGTTCAAGCCCCTATCTGGCTTCATGCATACATGATGTATGATCACTATGAAAAACAAGACCATTACCATTTGCAGGTAAAATTGACTTTACTGCAGCATTCAAAGCATTCCTAGACTTGGGCCATTCAGCAACTACGATGAGTAAGTGCTGCATCTACCACTGTCATATATATGTATGCACACGTGCTGGTTGCATGTGAATGTTTTTGTACACTGAGACCATTGTCAGATTACAATAAACCACACACTGTAAATTTCCATATTCCTGCATACACATACACTAAAAACAACTCTGGGTGGGAATTAAATGTACATTAAATGTTCTGTTCACCAGGTGGTATTTTTGGCATATGATTTAATACTAAGTTTCTGAGTTATTAGTTTACAGCTGGCAGCAGCATCTTGCTGAAGTATTCTCGCCTTTCTACGTGATCATATGTCAGAGGCCCTCATTTTTTATGGAAGTATGGTGAGACCAGTGTTCTTTGCATGGGCAAATGATAAAAATCACAAACATACAGTAGAGAGAGAGTATTATCAGCCCTGGACTGAAGGCCAGCCACAGAAAAAAGTATCAAGCTTGCCCTGTTGTGGCATAATCACACTGGGCTCGCCTCTAGTTTTTGCCAGTTGTGTGGCAGTTTATGTGGCTTGGAATAAGCATTTTCTTCTGTACATTTTCTGCTTGCCATGCTTAGTCTCACCCAGCTTGCCATGCCCATTTTCCTATCCGCCGTTCTACGTGGTCTTCTGGCACTGGGAGTTTTTTGTGCATTTGCACTGACCACTGCATAATTTGACTAATTCCCTTGTCCCACCCAAATTATTTTCCACTCAAATTTCTCTCCCCACTTATTCTGTTCCACACAAGATAATGGAATATTTGGGCCCTTGTGAAAACGTAGGGAAAGGACTTAGCCATTCAGAAATAAATATGTGTAGTAGGTTTAAGATGAAAGCAATGTATTTTCCAGAAATCCTCAGCTACTTTTAGAAATAAATCAAAATGCCTGTGTTTAACCCCTCCTGTGACAATAACCCAAATCACCCAGGGTTATAATGCCTATTGAAGTATAGTCAGCAATATTAATGCATTTAGACATTGTATGTCCCTGGGCCACATTTGCTGGATATTCACTTGTTTTCTGGGAACTGAAAAGGTTAATGAAGAAAGGTATGTTGATGATTAAGAGGAGAGAGGAAATTTTTGCAGCTGTTTCAAGCCTAAACTTCATCCAGCTACTTTCAGTACTATTGACTCCATCTACAAAATACCTGTAGACCGTGATTGTACTTCATGCAAAATATTCTAGCCAATAAAATCGACCTTGACACTTCAGCAGTTTTATTTTCTCATAGTGTTTTGGGAGAAGTCATTTCACAGTCCACCACGTTAGCTGGCAAATTAATGGCCCTACTCTGAGAGAACTTATCTGAAAGTGTATTTAAGCAGAAATGTGGCAGAAATGAGTCTCACTCTGTGTAACTCAATAAAACTGCCTAACATTGATAAAGTGCTTTTCATTCAGAACATCAAACTACTTTACAAACTCTCTCTATACACATAACTTACTGGCTCTTCATCTGGGGTTTTACACTGCACAATTTTTTTTCTCTTTTTTAAGAAGGGACAGAACCTGATGTCAGTTGTAGTGAAGTAAATCTGTCCATACAGATGTCTTGGATTAAGGCTGATCTACATATGAGCTTCCACCAAAATAACAATTCAATTTTAATTCATGCCTTTTGTTATTTTGGAGCAATTCTCTGTGTGGGTATATGTGTATATGTATAGTATGAAAGTATTTTGGGACTGTTTGGTGCAGAACATGCTATATAAACACAAATTACTTAGAATAGTTCACATATGTCAGTTACTCAGGGAAAGGATTTTAACCAAACTCAGACATAAGATGTGTAATTATATTACATTATATTAACATTTGACCTACAGAGGGTCTGGGGAAGATAGACAAGTTCTCCCACAACACACCACAAACCAATTCCTAGAGCTGCTCCAGGTAGTGAGGCACTAAGGATACACACCCAGAAATCATAGCATGAAACAGATATAACTGCAGTGCCAGCATGGACACAAATACACTGGGTATGGGTGCGAGCAGCTCTGCAGTGTGGACTCTTGATGGTGGGCGTGGCTAACATACGATAGCACTGAGGTAACTAAATCAGTTTCTAATCCAGTTTTGTTAAATTGGTGCACAAACTGTATGTAAACAAGACCTCAGGTACATATAACATACCTATGACCTTGGCATCTAAGCACCAATTTCAACTGTTACTTCAGTTTTGCATTAGTGTAAATGAGATCAGAAAACAGTCTGAAATGTTTTAGCTTGTCCATCAGAAATTATAAGGTGAATTTTAGGTAGACATAATTTACCCAAAGCAGAATTTGACCAGGATACTGTGGGGAACACTCCTATGCATTTTGATAACCAGAAGCCTTATCAGAAATAGGGCGTTATTTTGGTCCTCAGTGCTCTGTCTGTATATTGATTAATCATGGGCTTATGATATCACACCCCAAACTGGTATAACACTGCCTCTTTGGGTGCGAATCCCATGCAGCATCTCTGAATGATGTGCTCTATCTTTCCCATTGGTGTCAGTGGGGCACCAGACAGAATCAGGACTCTGCCTATGCAATTCACAACACAAACCTAGGACCATAGGGTGTGATCTTGCTTATATAAAACTATCATTGTTTTTAATGGAGCAGGAGTGGGTCCATAGTGTAAAATAAAACTTAATTTTGATTGGAAATGTAGAAAATTTCAAGTCTTGGAGTCTGGACTTTAGAGCCCTTTAACAGTTTTGAGCCATCAGCCATTCAGAAACAAATTTCATGAAGAAGGTTTTTTAAAAGAAAAGTTATAAATTGTTTGAGATTATGAAAGAAAGTTTGTCTGAATATTTAAGTCTCTGAAAATTAATATCACATTTGCCAACAATATATAATAAGAGCTACTCAGTTCTGCAGTTTTGGATGGGCAGTTTCTTGCACATAGCTGCAATTTAGAAAATGGTTTAATATTTGTAAAACTCCATGTCTGTACAGTGCGGAGCATACAGAGGGTGCTCTACAAGTACAACAATGCAAAATATGGGACATCATTGTCTCCCTTGTAAATATTACTAGACTTGCCAAAACCTTCCTCATTTGGAAGGAGGCGGCTGCCTTGTTTTCGTTTAATTGTATGGCACGTTTTAAAAAGCAGCTCCCTCTGGCGATAAAGTCTCTTGCTGTGTTTCAGGGAGTCATGTAAAAATTTTGATCACTCTTTGAAATCTCCTTGATGTTGCTGAGCGGGTAGGTATTTTCCAGCTTTGAATGCTACGATCCCCGACTCTTCTCCCCGCTGCGTGGTTTGCTTTTACTTACCACTCAGATAACAGCGCTAGAGGCCCCCGCTCCCATGCCCCACGGCATCCTGGGGGAGGCGTGGTTGCATGCTGGGGGCGGGAGGAGCACAGGCTGTGGCCCTGTGTAGCTTGCCGTAGTGCTGCGGCGCAGGGTGGGTGCGGAAGTCGGGCTGTAGTAGCCGCTGCAATGTTGCAGGCGGTTCCCAGCTGATTGTTGCACCGGGTGTGCGGCGCACAATGTATCTCCTGCTGGCGGTCCTCAGCCTGATCACGCGGGCGGCTTGCCTGGGGGAGCTGAAGGCGTTTGTGGTCGCTCACAGCCACATGGACGTTGGCTGGGTTTACACAGTGCAGGTAGCTCCCTCCAGTATTGTCTGTGCTTTCGGTTCACTCTTCTGCTTCTCTCTGTGCTTACTTGAGTGCCTGCAGGGAATCCAGGGGGGTCAGATCAGCCACCCGGAGATAAATCTCCTATCGGCACCCGGTTGGTGCCCCCGTGTTTGCATGAGCCCAGTGAGGTTTCCGTCCTGGCTCTTTGTTTGTTTATTCACCCATCCATCTGATTACTACTTTTATGGGAGGTGTTGCCCTGTTTGTGTTTCCTCTCCCCATGCCTCCCCCAGCAGTGACAAAGTAGTTTCAAAAGCAGGGCAGTGATCCTAAGGCAAATTAGTTCTGTAACTGGCTCCGATGGGAGGCTTCACTTCTGCTTTTTTCCCACTGTTGTAAGCTACAGGCGGGATCTTTTCCTCCGTGCGCGTTTGGGGTGCTCGATGGACATAGAATTAGGCCCTACCATAACTCTATCAGGGATTCTCAAACTATGGGTCGGGACCCTCGGGGTCACGAGCACTTAGCCTTCACCCCAAGCCTCCTTTTGCTTCCAGCATTTATAATGGTGTTAAACATATTAAAAAGTGTTTTTAATTTATAAAGGGGGTCGCACTCAGAGGCTTGCTATGTGAAAGGGGTCACCAGTACAAAAGTTTGAGAACCACTGCTCTACATTCTCTAAGGTCCTGTCTGCAAAACAAAACGAACCATGTAACAGAAGTTTAGCTGAGATACAGTATTCTCCTCTTATGCCCACACCTGCTTCAAGGATAGTTCTGTCTTGTTGTGTAGACTGAGATTTGTACAGGGAAAGAGCACAGTTCGGGTAAATGCTCCAGGCCCAGCCAGAGGATGGCAGTGTGGTTGTGTACTTCCACCAGTGATAGCAACAGTGGGAACTCTGGAGTAGACAAGGCTGGGAAGCCACATTTTCCATTTAGTCAGGTTTAAACCAATGTAGTATCTCCATTCAGTAACCTTCAGTTAAACTGGAGCAACTTCTGTCTGTAGACATGCCCTAATGATGACAGCATTTGGAAGTTACTGCACAATGGGTATAGTCAAGGCCCTTCATTTTCATTTTTTATTTTGTTTAAATTAAAATTTCCCAGGAAATTAAAAATGAGTGAAAATAGATGCACTAAATTAACATTTTTGGGTAAATATCAGTTAATATTGGGAGATGGGAGGACAGAAAAAATGCAACAGAGAAAAGGAAGAGTATTGAATGTAAAAGCAGTGATTTATTTAATGAACTGTACATTACCAGTATGTACACATATGCACGTGTTGTATACAATCTTCCACTACATTGCTTTATTTTAACAGCTTAACAATCATATTTTCATTATCTAAAATTGGGGTGAAAATAGGTTAAAAAATGAATAATAGCTTTTGTAAAACCCTGGATTTTTTTTTTTTTTTAATTGGTAAAAACTGAAAACAAAGGGCCCTAGGTAAAACTTAGGTTTCAGGACCTACAGAGTGAAGCCAAGGATTTAAATAATGTTTACAGGGTTTTGTTTGTTTTTCTGGGGTTTGGTTGGTTTTCCGTCCTGCAAGCTAGACGTGCAAGAATTAGCCTGCGAAAATCATAATGAATCCATAGTGAATACCTGCTCATATTGATTCACTTAGATCATTCACATTATATTTGAGTCAGGAAAGTTATGGAGAGGGCATGATTAATTTAGAAATGTGTATACATGACTCTTTGATTTTGTTTGTGTATTTATTTGAGAAGACATTCCTGATGCAATTTTTAAGAAGAAGAAAACATTTCTGGAGTATGTCTGGAGCTACACTTTCATCATTCAACGATTCCATGTGCTGGGATTGTTGTTGATGGGTCAGCCAGATGAGAAATTGTGATTATTATTATTTTAATATTCTTGTATGATTCTTTTACAGGAGTTATAAGGGGATGAGGGAAGCATACTAGAAAGAGAGATTGAGGAGGTGTTGGAGCCTAGCAGTGTAGAAGGAAGTTAACAAAATAGTTTCAGCTAAATAAATGAGATACTAAGCAAAATAAATCAAACAGCTCCTTAATGGCTTTCATGTCTTCTTTTCTAAATACTGTCTCAGTTAGTTATATAGATCCCTTTAGTTATACGAATGATGTTTCAGACACTTTACATACTAGATAGGCAAGGAATCAGAATTTTTTCTGGGAGCTTTTCTTCTGATAGCATGATGGGGAATCACTGCTGTTATTTTATTTTATTTTTTTAAACAAGGTTACTGAATTATTCCTTTAGTATCTCAACTCATACCCAGTAACAGCATGGAAGAACACAGAAGCACTTTGTATTTTGGATCTGTCAGTAGGTGAAGATTCCTCCAAAAGAAATGAAACTTTAATTATCAATTTCTAAGACAAAATTGCTTGAGGCTTCAGCTCCTCTATTATTAAATCATGAGCATCAATGATTCCTTTGGTCAAAAACCATAGAGAATATCTATAGATCCTTTCAAGTGCTTCTCTAATAAAGTGAAACCTAAACATAATTCTCTGTGGGACACTGATGTCCTAAATTCTATGTATTGTTTCTTCAAAGTTTGCTTTGTTATTACATGTCACTTCTGATTGACAATATCTTTTGGACCTTTCATTGTTCACATTCACAGCATGAAAAATAACATAATTTATTGTATGAAAATAGGAAGTTTTTTTGTGTTCTGGAAATTTTACCCTTGATGCTGAATTCTAACTTTGAACACACCCATAGAATGCAGTTGACTTTAAGGGGAATTATGCTTGTCTATATGAGGATAGCATTTGATCCACAGTCTACGTAATATAATATTATGGATTCTGTCCTGTACACCTTACAGCAGCATTGAAGACAATGGGAGTTTTGCCAAAATATAGTGTGCAGAATAGAGTTCCATGTCTCTGTGTAATTTTCTACATGGCGCCGGCAAAGAACACTAGAGGAGTGTGATTTGTAGAGCATTCTAACATGTTGCACTCTAACTGCTCCATAGAGATCCTGCTGGCACACTCTAAAGAGACCTAACTCGTGTTAACGCTGTCCTGTTTGAGATGGGACTGCATCAAAGCGAACTAGGTACCTTTTAGAACATGCCAGTAGGTAGTTGTAGAGCCTTCTAGCGTGGTGCACTCTAAACTATGCCACTATTGTGGGCTTTGCTGGCAATGTGTTGACGCGCCCTAAGTGACTTACCCAAGGTCACATGGAAAGCTTATGATGGAACAGAAAATTGAATCCAGATCTTCCAAATCCCAAATGAACATTCTAACCACTGGACCAACATTGCCTTCTAGCTGGCCTAGCCAAATGTATTTTAAACAGGCAGTTTAATTCAATAGGTGTGAAATATGTCTTTTTAAAAGTGCAACATTATACTTTTTTCAATTGCCTTGCAGGAAAGCATGCATGCCTATGCAGCCAATGTTTATACTTCTGTTGTAGAAGAACTAATGAAAGGAAAGCAACGCAAATTTATTGCTGTGGAGCAGGAATTCTTTCGCCTCTGGTGGGACACCGTAGCCACAGATATACATAAACAGCAGGTAATGTAACTATAGTTACTGTTTTAACACTGAGAGTCAGCCCCTCTGCTCTTGTCTAACTACATACACTGCAGGGGGCGGGGTGGGGATGGGTGTGTGTAAGACAGCTGAAAACTGACCATGCTACTGCCCTGATGCTGCTGACACTATGTGCAACTCTGGTCCCTTTCTCAGAGGCCTTCTCTAATTTACACCAGCTGCTAACAGCTCCAAGAGGGTGTAACCGCAACTGGGAATCAAAGCGATGTAGGAGCATCTCAGCCACGACCCCTTTCCCCTGCTTTGTTAGCAACAGATAGAGGAAGTATCATAAAAACTTATTCCTTCAGAGTGAATTTTTTAGGGCAGGATGCACCAGTTTTAGGGTCAGATGGTGCTAGGGGAACTGAACTGCATTAGAAGATACTGGACTAATATCTGTTAAGCATCTGACATTTCTGAACTGCAACCAAAACATCAACAGCAAAGAAAAAGCACTTATCTTTTTACTCCGGCATGACACACTTATTACTATTGCAAACAATGCTGATGTAGCAACAAGAAAATGTAAGGATCAGCAATGATAAATTTGTGTACTTCTTGTGTTTGTGAACAATGACTCTTCTCTGTTGATCTTTAAAGTGTGCTTCTAATCAGAAAAGTGATTGTGTAGAGGTGGCATTGTGGAGGTTCCATGTTTCTTATATCTCAATGACTATGAATTTAATACAGTTGTTGGGGCGGAAGGGGGAGGAATCTCTGTTTTGTTTATTTTAATTGAGGGACATTGTCAATTTAAAATGCCACCTCTTGTCTGAAATGTTGTTGTTTTTTACCTACTATTCTGTCCATTTGAACCTAAGATTTCTATAATAGAAAGACTGGAGAGAAAAATAGTTTGTTTTGTGCATTTGACAGCATTCTGTAGATAGTCACTTTCATTGTTTTAGTCAGTTAGCTTCTCCTGTTGTTTGTGTGGGTCTTTTACACCTCAACAGAAGAGAGAATTGTTTCTAAATCAGAAAATGTTACTGCAAATCCACAAAAATTGGCATGGGTACTCCTCCATGTGTAGTGTTTGAAAATGTTTTGAACTTCTAATTAAAATAGTTTATGGTGTCCCTTTAACCTACGCTGTAAGGAAAAGGCTTCTCTTTCTAATATGCATGTGCAGTACCTTCAGGGAAGCTGAAATTGTGCTTCTCTTCATTTTACAGAACCAAGCAGTAAGAAAAGCTTCCATTTACCAGTTCTGATCTCTGTAGTGCAAAATCAGCAGAAAAATTAAATGTCCTGTTCTTGCTTCCCAGAACAGCTGCTGCTTTTTAGTAGCCCTATACTCTCATTCTATTTTCCAGTCCATTTCAATACAAGGATTGAAAATCATCCTGGTCCAAAGCCCAGAATGTGCTCTACTCGCTTTTAGAGCAGTGCCAAAAAATTTACTGCTGGTTTAAAAAACGCAGTGATAGTTTTGTGATTGGTTATCTTATAGCCATCACAGTTAGAAACAAATGTATTTTTAATCTTTAAGTGTCACAGATATTATTAAAACTAAATTAATTATATACCATTGGAGAGCTATAATACTAGCTTTCCAGTGATTATAACATTTGTTATTAACACTAGCGAGTTGCCAAGTATTGGACTTTGAAATCACATCAGTCCAATTACTGGCCTGCTTTTTTCACTTGAATTCTAACATTAGTGGCTACTATAACAAAATTGCTACAGTAATAGTTATATTATTTGAAGGCTTAAATCCCAACTTTCAAATGATATAAAGTATTATCTATATAATTATCTATAATCTAGCTCCAGCCATTTGTGCAATATTTGCTTGTGACTGGAGTGTAATTTTTATATATATATATATATATACACGCATATATAAAAGTGAGATAATTGGAGCTGATTCTGCAGTGTGGAAGGAGGAACACACGGGATGATGTGTACCACAGCAATTGAGCTCAGAGAAAGACAGGTGGGACCCTCTTAACTCACATCATGTGCAAATTTCCACATTACACATTCACACCTGAACCATGCCTGTACTTCCAAGGTTTGAGTCTGTGCATTATAGTAGAGGGCGGGGAGGAGAAGGACGTGGGGCCACCTCCTTGTGACTGATCCTGGCCAATATGCAGCAATCATTTGGGATGAAGAAAACAACTCTTGCCTGGTTGTAGGAGATAAGCAAAGGGGAGCAGATGAACCAAATTGCTCAGAAGTATATTTTGGACTTAGAACTGGGCTCAAAGCATTTTCCCCCTTGCTTCTCTTCCCCTCCCCCGCCCCCAAACAAAAAAAATGTTAGGCAGTACAAGATTTGTCCCCAGGTTGGGGGGAGGGGGTCTAAGGATGGGGTGTCATCTAACTTAATAACATTTTAAAAAATATTTTCAACCTCTAAGTAGTTCCACAAAACTTAAATAAAAAAGGCTTCCATGCCCAGAAGTCTGGGTCAAAGGTATCTCTCCAGGACATGCCCTCCAAAAGAGCAGTAATAGCTTCAGATGCTTTTCATGCAGTTCTGTGCCTACCCCAGATATCGGTTATCTGGTTTCCCAGCATGCTAATCATTTGCCACATTCAGTTGGAACTAATTTGTGAATGCTCCAGCCTTAAAGCACTTTTACATCATGATGAATGAAGGGATGATTATGACCAAAATTGACAATCTGGCATCATTTCTGAACAGCAATGGGGGCATTCACTCAAAGATCCTGGGGAAAGCAGCATCATGGCTGTGGAACTGGAACACTACATGCCAAGTTTTTAAAATTAATTGATAGGAAAATATATGTACAGACAGACAGTGTTTGATGATACCTGGGACTTCAATGCTGATATAACGTTTCAGCAAACTGTCCTAAAAATGCAGATAACAGCCTTATGGAGTTACCTTTGGTAGAATGGAACCAGATTATTATCAGGTTTTTTCCATAGCTAACACATTTGCTAAAATTTATAATCAAGTTGTGGTTGATTAAAGGGGCAGATGCTTCCAATTTCCAGTAGCAATAGAATTTTTTTTTTTAATGTATTTTTCTGGGGCAGGTGTTAAAATATACTTTTAAAATAGAATATAGAGAAAAAAGATGAGGGAACACCTCTGTTTCTAATAAAATATCCAAAACTGCTACACGTGGAATAACTCCATATGTATGTCAGATCTTTAAAAAACAAAACAAAACAATTAATCTCCTATGAAATTAATCAAACAATTAATCTCCTCACAGTGGGGCAAGTCGGCTCCGATACGTCGAATTCAGCTACGCTATTCGCGTAGCTGAATTTGCGTATCTTAAATCGACACCCCCCCCCCCAGTAGTGAGGAGATAGCCTAAGTAACCTACACTTTACTTCAACTTTTTCTTGCTCATAATGTATAGAAACTCTTCTTATTGACTTTTGTGTCCCTTGGTAGGTATAGCTTATTTTGTGCCTTAACCTTTCTGATTTTGTCCCTATATGCTTGTGCTACTCTTCTGTACTTCTCCTTAGCAATTAGTCCACGTTTCCACTTTTTGTAGAATTCTTTTTTGATTGTCACGTCATTAAAGAGCTCCAGATGGAGCCATATTGGCCTCTTACTATTTTTCCTATCTTTCCTTCACATAGAGATAGTTTGCTGTTGCGCCTTTAATATTGTCTCCTTGAGAAACGGCCAGCTTTCCTGAATACCTTTTTTCTCTTTACATTTTCTTCCCATGGGACCTTACCTACCCATTCTCTGAATTTGTTAGTCAGCTTTTTTGAAGTCCATTGTCCTCATTCTGCAGCTCTCCTTCCTTTCTAAGGAAATCTATTTTTTCATGGTCGCTTTCACCAAATTGCCTTCAACTTTCAGATTCACAATCAATACCTACCTGTTGGTCCGCATCAAGTCTAAAATGGCTGTTCCCCTTCATTACTTCCTCTACCTTCTGAAACAAGATGTTGTCCCCAATACATTCCAAGAAATTATTGGGCATTTTGTGTTTTGCCATATTACTTTTCCAACCGATGTTTAGGTGGTTAAAGTTCCCCATTACTACCAGGTCTTGTGTTTTGGATATTTCTGTTGTTTGTTCTAGAAATGCCTCAACCATCTCCTTCTTCTCATCAGGTGATCTGTATTAGACCCGCACCATCAGTTCACTTCACCCATGTTTTTTCCACTTTTATCTTCACCCAGAGACTTTCATCTGGTCTGCCTCTCACCTCCTTCTGGACCTCACAACAAGTATAAATATTCTTGAGATATAATGCAACCCTAACTGCTCAGGAAGGATGTGCAGGGAAAAAAGGAAAGCTGTTTATCCCACCAAATCTCAATGATGCCAATTATGTCATAATTAACGTATGTTTCTTCCTGCCTATACTCCTTGAATTTGTGTACAGACATCTAAGATGTTGAGTGGACTCCCGCATTTTTTCCCTCTTGTTGCTCCTATGACCCTATTGTAATTTTTGATTCCCCACCCCCCAACACATAGACCTCTGTTAAGATCACCTCTTTTATATCTATCCGTGGGCTTTTGTCACTTGTGTTATACCAATAGAATAAAAGCCAGCAGGATCTTATTAAGAGGGATAAGGCAAAGATGCCACATTTATTGTAAATATAATGATAAAGCAAAAGATAAAAGTAAACAACGTTGTTTGACCACTTATTCCTATCACTACTTATTCCTTACACACACACACACACACACACATATATATATATTCATTCATTCACACAATCATTCATTCAAGTTCTGTATAGGTGTTATAGTTACCAGCCTAGAAGTTGCTCATGCCAAGTTACTGGCCAGGTATCTTGGTCATGAGGATGGAGCCGAGTCTGTGTCAGATGCACCTGATGCTCCTGGAGGTTGGCAGCAGAACCAGAGACTCAACGTCATCAGTCTTTAGAGTCCATTCTTATAGGAATTAATTCCTATGTTAGTCTAGGGGAGCTGTTTCATCCTGCTGTTGCTGACTCAATCAGCAGATGGCACATTCCTGTCCAAAGTGGCACATTCCTGGTGGCTCCACACTGTCCAAAGTTTGTGTTTCTCATCCTTCCAGGTGATGGGGTGGATCCCAGTTTACCCTCCGGGGGGGGGGGGGGGGGGAGTTGTCTGGTGGTCCTACTTGACACATTCTTCGGCCGATGGATACTCCCTTTCTAGGCTGGCACCTCCCTAACCATTCATGTACATCAAGCATTCATCAACATACATTCCATATCTTAACCATATTTTAATTTACTGTCTCCACCACTTTCGGAGTGTGTGCTAATTCATTTGAGACTCCCGGCCCTTTAATCACAGAGGGTGGGGGTCTGTTCCTAGGAGCCGTTGCTGTTACAATGAAGTAAAAGTCACTTAAGGGCTTATAGCGTTTGTTTACATTGTATCAGTTACTTCAAGAACAAAGTCAATTAACTTGTTTGTAAGTTTTACATAATGATAAAGTATCTTTCACAGGACAGATACAATCAATGGTTTCTACAGACAGTAGCTTACAAGTTTTAACAGAAGACCCAAGAGATTTTTGTACTTGGTGAAACTGTTGGATTTTAAAGTGTGGGGGACAAATTATGGGGGAGGGGGTCACTGTCACTTGGGGGAATCACTGTTAGTACCTTCTTTAATATCCCTACACTTGCCTTCTTTAAATGTAGTTTAAAGCCCTCCTCCCTAGGATGGTGAGTCAGTGTCCAAAGATGCCCTTTCCCTTCTGGGTCATATGGACCCCATCTCTTCCCAGCAGTCCTCCTTCCTGGAACAGCTTCCGATGATCAAGGAAACCAAAGCCTTCCTGTCAACACCATCTGTGCAGCCATGCATTCATCTCCAGGATGTGTGTATCCCTGTCTGGGCTCTTACACTCAACCAGAAGAATGGACAAGAATATCACCTGTGCCCCCGACTCCTTCACCCTTGCTCCCAGAGCCATGTAGTCACTTCTGATCTGCTTAGGGTCATCAGTGCCCACGTGGATGAGAAGCATAGGATAGTAGTCAAGGGGACGGAGGAGCCTCGGCAACCTTTCCATAATGTCTCAGATGTGGGCTCCAGCCAGGCAGCACGCCATGTCAGGTTGGCAGATGGATGCCTCCGTCCCCCTCAGAAAGGAGGCCCAACCACTTCCCCCCTGACACACACACACACACACACATATACATATCCTCCTGTTAGGTTTGGTGGTCATGAATCTCCTAGCCTGGGGGGAAGGTGACTCCTCCTCAAACATCGGGGTCTGCTCCTCTCCTTGTGATGCCGGTACAGCATACTGGTTTTTGATGTCAATGGATGAGGGAGCTGGGGTTGTGAGTGGAGCACTGTCTGCTGCCTTAGGTGGCCAGCAGCCAGTCTCCTCCCCACGGAGCAGCCGCTTGTCCTTTCTCCTCTGGTGCCTCTGTAGTTGGCTAGCCTCCCCCATCCCAGATGTCTCCCTATGCATCTTGTTGATGAAGTCTTCATGCTCCCAGGTGCTACACAGATTAGCCAACTCCCCCTGCAGCTGTCTTACCTGCTTCCTGAGGGCCTCCACCAACAAACACCTCTCACACTGGGTAGTTTCTCTAGCCTGGCTTTTATCAGTAGTACATGCAGGCCACATTCCCAGCAAGTCAAGTACAGGACCCTGGGCAGAAGCCTCCAGGGTCAGGATGCCTGACCACAGGATGCTCCAACAAGTGCAGGCAGAGAAAGAGCTAGCAGTGGCATAGATAAACATGATATACTGGGGAAGAATCAACACGACTTTTGTGAATGAAAATCATGCCTCACCAATCTATTGGAATTCTATTAGAATTCTCTGAGGGGTTAACAAGCATGCAAGCAAGGGGGATCCTGTGGGTATAGTGTACCTGGACTTTCAGAAAGCGAAGTAAGCAGTCATGGGATCATAGGGAAGGTCCTCTCCTGGATCACTAACTGGTTAAAAGATAGTCCTACACTTTGTTTCTAAAATGCTCAGTTTTCACAGTGGAGAGAAGTAAATTGTGATGTCCCCCAGGGATCTGTACTGGGACCAGTGCTGTTCAGCATATTCATAAACGATCTGGAAAAAGGGGAAAACAGGTGATAAAGTTTGCAGATGATGGAAAATTACCCAAGATAGTTAAGTCCAGAGCAGCATGAGAAGAATTACAAAGGGTTCTCACAAAATTGGGTGACTGGGCAACAAAATGACAGATCAAATTCAGTGTTGATAAATGCAAAGTAATGCACATTGGAAAATGTAATCCCAACTATTAATACAAAATGTTCAGGTCTAAATTAGCTGTTATCACTCAAGAAAGAGATCTTGGGGTTTTGTAGATAGTTCTCTGAAAACATCCGCTCAATGTTCAGTTGCAGCCGAAAAGCTAACAAAAAGTTAGAAAATATTAGGAAAGAGAGAGATAATCAGACAGAAAATATTACAATGCCACTATACAAATCCATGGTACGCCCACACCTTGAATACTGCATGCAGTTTAGGTTGCCCCAGATCAAAAAAGATATGTTAGAATTGGAAAGGGTACAGAGAAGGTCTACAAAAATGATTAGAGGTATGGAACAGCTTCCATTTGAAAAGTGATTAGAACGACTGGCACTGTTCAGCTTAGAAAAGAGACAAGTAAGGGGGGGATATGATAGAAGTCTATAAAATCATAAATAGTGTGAAGAAAGTTAATAAGGAAGTGTTATTTACCCCTCACATAACACAAGAACTAGGAGTCACCCAATGAAATTAGTAGGCAGCAAGTTTAAAACAAACCTAAGGAAGTACTTCTTCACACAATGCACAGTCAATCTGTGGAACTCATTAGTAAGGGATGTTGTGAAGGCCAAAGGTATAACTGAGTTCAAAAAAGAATTAGATAAGCTCATGGAGGATAGGTCCATTAATGGCTGTTATCCAAGATGGTCTGAAACAATTTTAATTCTCCATTTATATCGCCACCACCCTGTACGCTCTGGATGCAAGGTAGATCCACATTTGACAAATGTCACACTTAGATAACATGATAAGTCCCGGACTGTATTTATAGCCTTGGTGGTAAAAATAGAAATTGTAATTGTGTTATCATTTGCCTTCTGTATATTCTGTATCGTAGGTACATCAGTTACTTCAAGAAGGGCGACTAGAATTCATACTTGGAGGTCAGGTGATGCATGATGAAGCTGTGACACATATCAATGACCAGATTTTACAGTTAACAGGCATGTTTCTTTGGTGTTTAACTCTTAGTTTTTGTTATGTTTTGTTTTTCTGAATTCATTTTTATTTCCTAGATATTTAAGAACTGACTTAAGTTTCTGTAAAAAGTAATATCTACTGTATAGTGCAAATTTACCATAAGGTTCTTTGCTTAAAAAAATACAAAAAACACCAACCAACAAACTGTAGTATACAGGAAAATCATTGCAAATTGGCTTGTAATTTAATTGCTCACCATTATATACTCTCTTAGAACATGGACAGTTTTACTGATTACAAAATCCTTGGTTCCCAAGAATAGCCCTGAGATAAAGATGTGTATTTGAAATTTATTCAAAAAATACATATAAGTTCATGGACTTCCTTGCCATAATCTGCTTACACCTCCAGCATAAGACAGTAAAATTTCACTCAATAGTTCCTGCATCAGGTTTGTGTTGAACTACAGCACATCTTTCAGAAAGATATCTGAGCTTAATTAAAAAACTTCAAGTGGTTAAGAATCCACTATTTCCAACTATTAATTAACCTCACTCTTAACAACTTGCAACTTATTTTCAGTTCAAGTTTTCTAGCTTCAAATTCCTGCCATTGGATCTTTTTATGCCTTTGTCTGCTAGGCTAAAAGGTTCCTCTAATATCTAGGATTGACTCTATTGTTGTTAACGTGCAGGAAAGGTGTACAAATCCTGCTCCCTTTGTACTGCAAAGGCCAAAAATAACTCAGGGGAAGGGAAGTGTCATGGTTTTTCAGTGGGGACCAGGCAAGAGATCTGAGATGGAATTATTCCAGCTAACTGTGGTGTCTGATTGGCACCCCTGCTCACTTCAGAGCAGTGTTCTGTGGCACTTTTCTCTATGGCAACATAAAGGGGAATATGTGGAGAGGGCCAGAGGAGCAGCTTCATCATGGCTGGTGGGTCTGACTGCACAGAACCACTGGCCAGAACCCCACACATCAGTATTTACAAGGAACACAAGAACAGCAGCTGCTGTTGCATCCTAGTGGGGTAACTCTGCTCCATGAGCAAGTGGAGGAGTGAGAATAAAGATTCCTTTTCCTCTGACTCCTTTGGGCAAAGTTAGTTAACTTGGGCTGGGGGCACAGACTAGTGTTTGTCCCAAAATAAACACTAATTTTGGACAAAAAGATCCTCTTGCTAGATATTCAGTCAACATTTTTTTTGGGGGGGGGGGGGGTGTTAAAAAGTTTCTAAAATCCATATTTTATTCTGTGAATAGGTGTATGCATATAATTTTTTTTAAAGGGAAATGCAGATTTGGTAGCTATTTTAACGGGAGCAAATGAAATTAATAGATTTTGATTTCTAAAAAAGCTTAGCATCACATGTTCCCCTCCCAGATCCTCAGTATTGCCTGTTCAGTCTTTGCCCATGTGACTAAACCTGAATCACACATGCATTCCTGTGTTGTTGTCTGCTGAGTTTGTCTTGGAATTAGATAGTGTTTGGACTCTTGGAGCCTGTGTTTCAAATTCTCTCCTGTCTGTATAGTTAATTGGATCACAACAACCTTGTTCACACTATACACACTATTCCCTTAGGTAACATACATTAAAGAGAAAATATTAGGGCTTGTCTACACCACGCAGCTTTTAGCGACAAGGCTGTATCGACAGAACCTTGTCGCTAAAAGTCAGCGTCTGTAAACGCTCTTTTTTGGTACTTTGTCGGCACTTCTGCCGACAAAATACTTCCAGCCCCGTGAGCAGTGTTAGCCCTGCCGACAAAGCCGTGTTCACACTGCCACTTGCGTCGGCAAAACTTTTGTCTTTCGCGGGGAGGCTATTTTAAGTACCCATGAAAGACAAAAGTTTTCTCGACAACTTCGCAGTGTAGACAAGCCCTAAGAGACTATGCTCTGAAATGTGTTTCAGTCAGAGAATTAAAAGGAAAGCCTTTACTAACACTGTTTACATGGCAAGAATCATAAGGCTTAGGAGAGATTAAATATGAAATTTTAGGACATTTTTTTAAATTAAATTAGCCATGATCTGAAAGCCCAGAATAAGATTCTATCCACAATAAAACAGAAATGATTATGGGCACTGGCTTGGGTTACCGAGGGAGGTGGTGGAATCTCCTTCCTTAGAGGTTTTTAAGGTCAGGCTTAACAAAGCCCTGGCTGGGATGATTTAGTTGGGAATTAGCCCTGCTTTGAGCAGGGGATTGGACTAGATGACCTCCTGAGGTCCCTTCCAACCCTGATATTCTAAGATTCTATGATTATATCTTCAAATATTTCTAAAAGCATTTCCAAACTTAGAAACTATAAAATGACAATCTTGCATTTCTATAGCACTGATGATCCCAAGCACTGTACTGTTGTTTTTACACTCACTTCTTGGCTATTTTTGTACTCAGTTTAAAGGGTTGTACTCAGTTTGAATTTAGTCCATAATTTAGCTTTTGTGTTTTAATAAATGGAAAGGAAAATACTAAACCTAAAACTAATAGAAATGACTATGGGTTTTTTTAATTTATTTAATTCCAGTGGAAAAAAATTGGGTATTTTTATTTGTGTTGGGGGATGTGGGGGAGATAATGTGTGGATCCAAAACCAGATGTGATTTATTTTCTCATTGATCTGTGGCTGAAATTTCATGAGAACATCTTGCATAATTTCAGCAGAGTCTACCTCAAACTCAGCTTGTCGTCTTGATTTGGACATTGATATGAGATTTAGCCTAAATAAAAATAAATAAATAAATGGCGATAGGTATATCTCATAGAACTGGAAGGGACCCAGAAAGGTCATTGAGTCCAGCTCCCTGCCTTCACTAGCAGGACCAAGTACTGATTTTGCCCCGGATCCCTAAGTAGCCCCCTCAAGGATTGAACTCACAACCCTGGGGTTAGCAAACCAATGCTCAAACCACTGAGCTAGCCCTCCCCCTAAATTTAATCTGGCTCACACCACTGTCTCCCGGGCCTATATCTGATCATCATCTCTTTTCATTAACTCTTTACTGAAGTTATACAAATATCACCAGTGTGCACCTTGCTGCTCTGAATTTTTTGGCTTTGTTAAATTCCTCAAACCTTCAGGTGTATTTGAAAATAAAAATAAATCTTCACTGTGCTTGGCTGTAGTACCACATGCCAATTCAACTTTTAAGATGAACAAATGTGTTACTAATAAAAACAAATTTTACTTTACAGAGGGTCATGGATTTTTGTATGAAACCTTTGGGATTAGGCCTCGATTTTCTTGGCATGTAGATCCCTTTGGAGCTTCTGCTACTACACCTACCCTTTTTGCTCTGGCTGGATTTAATGCCCACCTTATCTCTCGCATTGACTACGATCTGAAGGACGACATGCAGAAAACCAAGGTAAAGCTACACAAGAGAATGGAGCCAATATTTGGCATGCAAGCTACCTTTTGCAGCCTTTTCCTGATGTATGTAAACTCTGACTTCAAGAGAAGCATGTCTCCGAGCTTAGCAAGACAAAAGTGTAGATTTTTCTCATGTGAAGAAAATGCATTGTTTGTGAGATGTTTGTGAGACTGTGAAAGAATATTTGTCAGACTCTGCTCTGATAACTTCGTCATGACCTCTTGTCAAAGACAAAGGAATTTATTCTAATCTTAAAAACATACACAATAAATAGTGGGCAATAGGGCAAGTCATAGGAGAACAGTCTCCTTGAGGTTGCAACAGTGGTCTTAAATACATAACAAGCAAGATAATGCTGTTAAACATAGATGGCAATTTAGGCTTCAAGTCAAGAAATCTTTCTTTTGCTCCCTTTCTTTAGACTCTCTATCATTAAGTGAATACTGATACAAAGAATTGTTTTTAAACCCAGTGAAATGTATTTATGCTTGTAAAATTATTGGATAGTTATTATGGACAAAAATTGTAATAAAACGTGGGTGGGAACTGAGTAGATATCTCTCAGAATTAAGCCCTTCTGTTCCAGTTCTGATCTTGAGCAAAATCTTCTGGATATAACAAATCTGTTTGTTTATTATGATGGGCCATAGTCTACCCTCAGCTATACATGATGAACCCTGTGATGGTTTGGATTACAGAAACCCCCTTGGAACTGCCAACTGATGTGCTGAGACTACTTTTGAGCCCGTTTTCCCTGTCAGCTTGGGACTTCAGAACTATGCCTTGTTTCAGCCAGACACGTTAGCCTCCTGCCAACACAGACCCAGGTCTGAACTAGGTCCCACAAAAGCTGCAGGCTTAACTGAAAACAGCTTAAGAAGTGTTCCTGTTTCCAACACTCAGATGCTCAGCTCCTAGTGAGGTCCAAACCCTAAATAAATCTGTTTTACCCTGTACAGTAACTCCTCACTTAAAGTCATCCCGGTTAACGTTCTTTCGTTGTTACGTTGCTGAACTATTAGGGAACATGCTTATTTAAAGTTGTGCAATGCTTTCTTCTAATGTCGTTTGGCAGCCTCCTGCTTTGTCCACTGCTTGCAGGAAGAGCAGCCTGTTGCAGCTAGCTGGTGCGGGCTTGGAACCAGGGTGGACCGGCAGCCCCCCTATCAGCTCTCCCTATCAGCTCCCCACTCCCCTAAGTTCCCTGTGCAGAAGCTGCCCAGTAGGCTAGCAATTGCAGCTATCCCTTCCCCCACTTCCATGTGCTGCTCCTGCCTTCTGCCTTGGAGCTGCTCCCCGAGCCTCCTGCTTGCTGTGCGGGTTGTGGGGGAGGAGATAATGGGAGGGGGCTAATGTCAGGGTGTCCCCCTCCCTCCTGCTCCTACACCCCACTTACCCCTTCTCCATATAGAGCAGGGTGGGGACAGGGACGTAGAGAGACAGAGAGAGCCTGGGGCAGCAGCTGCTGTCTCAACTTCCTGGTCCACTTAAAAAGACAATGCACTTAAGAGTGGGTCAGCTTACTTAAAGGGGCAGTGTGCATTTCTCTCTCTCTCTCTCTCTCTCTCTCACACACACACACACACACACACACACACACACACACACACACACACAAAGTGTGTGTCTGTCTCTGTCTGCTATGCTATCTCCCCTCCCTTCCATTCCTGCTGCCTTGTAGAGTAAGGCTACATTAACAACAATGTGTTAACCCTTGAGGGCTCAGCCGAATGCCAGTTCATCATTTAGCACAGGGGTTCTCAAACTGGGGGTTGGGACCCCTCAGGGGGTCACGAGGTTATTACATGGGGGGTCGCGAGCTGTCAGCCTTCACTCCAAACCCTGCTTTGCCTCCAGCATTTATAATGGTGTTAAATACATAAAAAAGTATTTTTAATTTATATGGAGGGGGGTCGCACTCAGTGGCTTGCTATGTGAAAGGGGTCACCAGTACAAAAGTTTGAGAACCACTGATTTAGCAGCAAGGCATTCCCTGGGAAATATCCCGCTCTCTTCCACCCTCTAACTTCACCACCTCAACCAAGCTTCACAATCATCATAGCTGTGAACAGTATTAAATTGTTTGTTTAAAACATATAGTGTGTGTGTGTGTGTGTGTGTGTTCTATATATAATATAGTTTTTTATCTGGTGAAAAAAAATTCCCTGGAACCTAACCTCCCACCCCCCACATTTACATTAATTCTTATGGGGAAATAGGATTCGCTTAACATTGTTTCGCTTAAAGTCACATTTTTCAGGAACATAACTACAACGTTAAGTGAGGAGTTACAGTGTAAAGCTTATACAGGGTAAACTCATAAATTGTTTGCCCTCTATAATACTGATAGAGAGAGATGCACAGCTGTTTGCACCCCCCAGGTATTAATGCATACTCTGGGTTAATTAATAACTTAAAAGTGATTTTTATTAAATACAAAAAGTAGGATTTAAGTGGTTCCAGGTAATAACAGACATAACAAAGGGAATTACCAATTAAAATCAAACAAAACACGCAAGTCTAAACCTAATACAGTAAGAAAGTGATTACAGATGAAATCTTACCCTCGGAGATATTCCAGTAAGCTTCTTTTACAGACTAGCCTCCTTCTAGTCTGGGTCCAGCAATCACTCACACCCCAGTGGTTACTGTCCTTTGTTCCAGTTTCTTTCAGGTATCCTTGGGGGTGGAGAAGCTATCTCTTGAGCCAGCTGAAGACAAAATGGAGGGGTCTCCCAGGGGTTTAAATAGACATTCTCTTGTAGATTGTCTCTCCTATGCAAAATCCAGCTTCAAGATGGAGTTTTGGAGTCACGTGGGCAAGTCACATGTCCATATATGACTCAGTTTTTACAGGCAGCAGCCATTGCCCACATGCTATCTTGAATGTCTCCAAGAAGACTTCTTATGTGGATTGGAGTCTTCCGAGATCCATTGTCAGTTAAGTGTTTCTTGATTGGGCACTTAATTTGCACATTTCTTTCTCAAGAAGCTGACCAAATGCTTTACTAAGGCTACTTAAATGCGAACAAGTATACAGCCAATATTCATCACTTCAAATACAAAAATGACACATGCATAGAATAGAATGAATGTATTCAGTAGATCATAACCTTTTCAGAGATATGTTACATGGCATATGTAACATAAAACATATTCCAGTTATGTCATACACCTTTACCCCGATATAACGCCACCTGATATCACACGAATTCAGATATAACGCGGTAAAACAGTGCTCCGGGTGGGGCGGGGCTGCGTACTCCAGTGGATCAATGCAAGTTCGATATAATGCCGTTTCACCTATAACACGGTAAGATTTTTTGGCTCCCGAGGACAGCATTATATTGAGGTAGAGGTGTATATACTTTCATAAGCATATTTCCATAAAGAATTATGGGGTGCAACGTCACAAACCCCAATGAAGGTAAGGGGTTGCCCACGTGTACTGAAGGAAGAATCTCGCCCAATAAACTGGGCATTAGGCAGAGATTATATGAATCTTAGGTGAAATCCTGGCTTCACTGAAGGTAATGGCAAAACACCGATTGATTTCACTAGGCCAGGATTTTACCCCTTGTGCCTCCTCAATGGAAGACTCGTCTTGACTACAGTGAGAATTAGCCCAAATCTGTTACATGTGCACAGCTTCCATTGAAGCCAGTGGGAGTTGTGTTCATGTGAAGGAGTGCAAAATTGAGTCCCGAGGGGTTATTAATCATGGTACTCTGTTATCTGCAGGTTTGGTTTCTTATGGTGATTTCTTTTTCTGAAGTATTTCTTTTTGTCTTTTTTAGAAGCTTCAGTTCGTGTGGAGGGGCTCTCCCTCTTTATCTGAGAACCATGAGATCTTCACTCACGTTATGGATCAGTACAGCTACTGCACCCCATCGCAAATACCCTTTTCAAACAGGTTTGAATGCTTCCAAACCCTGCAGAAATATTGGTCACTTCAGTAATATCAAATTTTAGGCCAGGTCTACACTACAGACCTATATTGGTATAACTACGTTGCTCGGGGGTGTGAAAAATCCATACCCCTGAGCAATGTAGTTGTAGACCTAACCTTTCACTATGTCGACAGGAGAGCTTCTCTCGGGGAAGTGGATTAACTACACTGGCTGGAGAAGCGTCTTCACTTAAGCACTTACAGTGGCACAGCTGCAGTGCTGTACGTGAAGCCCTTAGGATTTTAGACAAAGTATAGAATGACTGACTGGCTGCTGAGCTTATTCTGAGCTTATTAAGAGGACTGAGATGCTGAGCTTATTAAGAGAACTTTGCATTTTCTCTTTTCTCAAAGGCTTCTATTAGGCTTAAAAGGTGGCTGGACTCTTAAGACTCAGTCCTGCAAGATGTTAAGAACCCTCAACTACCACTGGCTTCAATGGGAGGTGAGGGTGCTCAGCAACTCACAGGATTGAATCTTTATTCTCCATTCCTGACATTAAAAGTTAGTGTTAGAATGGATTGGCTTTAAAAAAGCTTTTCCACCATAGCAGTAGTGACACGCACAACACTTAGAGCTCTGTCTATCCTGACATTCCCCCCCCCACACACCCTAAAGTTAAAAAGGATGTATAACTAACTAAATAACCTGAAGCGAACAAATCAACCAGCATAAACAGAAGATACCCCAGACAGAGGTTTGTTTTTATCCCTGAAGAGGGAAGGAGCTAGAGACTCCATGAAGTCGGACAGGGATTTCGCTATTGCTAATGATTTTACGTGGAAGGTGCCCACCGTGATGGTGACAGTCTAAAACCCTGTGATACATTGTAAGCTACATTGATCAAGAAATGGACCTCAATAGATGTGGCTTATAATCTGCCAAATAGACCATGCTATGGAAATGTTTAAGAACTCTTGCATTAAAACAAAACCTTGATAGACTTAAACCTACAATCTCTTTCATACTCTGTTTTAGCCAGCAAATGACATTAAGGAAAAGCAGGGGCTGGACAGGAAGATTTCCAGGCTATTTTAACTCAAGCCAAATACATTTTTTATCAGACCTATATACCGTCTCCTACAGCTTAAGTTTTCAGTGTGTTTATACTAGCCACCATTGGAGGCCCATAAAGTCACATGGATGTAATAGAAACTAAACACAGAGAACCAGTGTAAACCGGAATTGTGCTACTGAATCCTCATGTGCCAAATTGGATTTGTATCCCTGCATGATTTCCTCCATTTTTTCCCCAACTTGCTGTAAAAGTCCTTTTTGTCGTGTATTGCTTTCTCTTTCCACTTAGGTCCGGTTTCTATTGGAATGGAATTGCAGTTTTCCCAGATCCACCAAAAGATGGTGTTTACCCCAACATGAGTGTCCCTGTTACTGATGCCACCATTCACCTTTATGCACAGACCATGGTGGCAAACATTAAAAAGAGGGCAGCCTGGTTCCGAACTGCTGATGTCCTATGGCCGTGGGTAAGTATATCACTTTAGAATTTAATGACACATCCACAAGCTAAATATGAGTCAACAGTGTAACACTGTTGCAAAAAAGGCGAACATCATTCTGGGATGTATTAGCAGGAGTGTTGTAAGCAAGACACGAGAAGTAATTCTTCCGCTCTACTCCGTGCTGATTAGGCCTCAACTGGAGTATTGTGTCCAGTTCTGGGCACCCATTTCAGAAAAGATGTGGACAAATTGGAGAGAGTCCAGAGAAGAGCAACAAAAATTATTAAAGGTCTAGTAAACGTGACCTATGAGGGAAGATTAAAAAAAATTGGGTTTGGTTAGTCTGGAAACGAGAAGACTGAGAAGGACATAACAGTTTTCAAGTACATAAAAGGTTGTTACAAGGAGGAGGGAGAATAATTGTTCTTCTTAACCTCTAAGGATAGGACAAGAATCAGTGGGCTTAAATTGCAGCAAGGGAGGTTTAGGTTGGACATTAGGAAAAACTTCTTAACTGTCATGGTGGTTAAGCACCGGAATAAATTGCCTAGGGAGGTTGTGAAATCTCCATCATTGGAGATTTTTAAGAGCAGGTTAGACAAACGCCTGTCAGGAATGGTCTACATAATACTTAGTCCTGCCTTGAGTGCAGGGGACTGGACTAGTTGACCTCTCGAGGTCCCTTTCAGTCCTATGATTCTATGATAAGACAAACTGTGCTAGTAAATGGTATTCCCTTATGGTCAGGATGCCTCTAGTTTTTGTCAAGAGGATTTCCTGTTTGGGATCAACTGGAGGAAGGTTCTTCAGAGAAGAGCTGGAGTGAAAGGTGGGGCTGTGTGTTCATCATCAGGCCACTTTGGGGCCCTTTCCAAACCTAAGATGACTTTTGCAGACCAAAAAATAATCCTGAATTTGGGGGCAAGTTCATGATTCTGTGCAAACTGTCCACCCAACCCGGTGGTAGTATGAGTGCAGACTGCAGTTGGTGCTGTATACTAACATTTATGAAGGCGCTCTTCCTTCCCCAAGATGCATACAGAGATGTTGTGGTTCACACATCAGGTGAAGATGTGAGGTGGGG
Organism: Terrapene triunguis; assembly: GCF_002925995.2. Lineage (NCBI taxonomy): Eukaryota > Metazoa > Chordata > Testudines > Emydidae > Terrapene > Terrapene triunguis. Next base: position 80,525,310 of record NW_020664417.1, read on the forward strand.
CTGGTGTAGGAATCTTGCAGAGATTGTTGAAAGAGATTGTTGCACTCCATGCCTCTGATGAAGTGGGTTATAGCCCACGAAAGCTTATGCCCAAATAAATTTGATAGTCTCTAAGGCAGGGGTCAGCAACCTATGGCACGCGTGCCAAAGGCAGCACGCTAGCTGATTTTCCGTGGTACTCACACTGCCCGGGTCCTGGCTGCCCGCCTCGGGGCTCTGCTGCCAGCCTGGGGTTCCGTCCGCCGGCCCCACTCAGCCCGCTGCCGGCCCCACTCAGCCTGCTGCCGGCCACCAGTCCGGGTGGCTCCACTGCCGGCCTGGGGTCCCAGCCGCCAGCCCGGGGCTCTGCTCCTGGCCTCAGCCCGGCGCTGTGCAGCCACCGCCAGCTGTGGCCCACTGGCCCCAGCCTGGGGCAGTGAGGGGTGCAGATGGGCAAGAGGGGGTGCAGCTCAGCACCCCCACCTTAAAAATTGTTCCAGCACCACTGGGAAATTTTTAAGTCCTGCTTTGCTGCTTACATCACTATCACGCCACGTGGAACAGTGCCCTGCATTTGACGTTGTGCGTGCCATCTGTCGAGATTTTTTTTCCCCACTGTGAGTTGTGGGGTACATTTGACAAAATGTCAGCTCCTAAGAAAACAAAGTTAGATGTCTGTTCATTTCAGCCTTTTTGGAAAGACCCATTTGGATTTATTCAAAAGAAGGACCGTGCTGTTTGTGCTTTCTTTTGTGAAAGTGTTGTTTGTCGCACATCAAGTGTTCAACGACATTTTCAAACAAAGCACGAGAAAACCTTTCTTGACGAAGCAGACAAGACTGAATCGATCAAAAAGGCAGTAGCAGGATATGAGAAGCAAAGCAGTGTTTTTAAGAAGTTTTTCTCAGCAGTTCGGAGGTTTTGTTCAATGATTTGCCAAATAAAGATACGATCGTATCTAAAATAAAAGAACTGCCTGTCTCTGCCAGAACAGTTGAGAGACGCGTAAGCGAAATGGCAGAAAACATTAACGAAAAGAAGATGACTGCATTAAAAGACACAGCCATATTTAGCGTTGCCGTTGATGAGAACGTGGATATAAATGGCGTTCCACGTTTGGCAGTTTTTGCAAGATATTGTGCTTCCAATGAAATCCAAGAGAAACTTTGTTGCCTAAAACCCCTGCATGGCACAACAAAGGGGGAAGATATAGTGGAAAGTTTTGTAAACCATTTTGAAGAACGAGGAGTTGACATTGGAAAAATATTTTGTGTGACAACAGATGGTGCTCCTGCCATGGTCGGAAAACAGAAGGGATTTGTAAAGTTACTTGAAGATCAAATTGGCTGCCTGACAGTCAAATTTCACTGTATCATCCATCAAGAAAACCTGTGTGCTAAAATTTCTAATTCAGAGCTTAATAATGTGATGAATATAGTCGTGCGAATTGTGAATTTCCTTGTTGCTCGATCTACTTTGACTCACAGACAGTTTCAAGCATTGCTAGAAGAGATGGACAGTGCTTATAACGACATTCTATTTCACAGCAACATTTGGTGGCTAAGTCGTGGCAAGGTTTTGGTGCGCTTTGTAAACTGTTTCGATGCAATCAAGGCCTTTTTGTCAGAAAAAGGACAAAACTACCCCGAACCGTGTAAGCTAATGTTTCTAACTGACATCACCACTCATCTAAACGAACTCAAACTCTGTCTCCAGGGTGCAGGGCAAACGGTTCTTGATCTTTATAAGGCCTGGAAGGCATTTGTTGTAAAACTAGCAGTTTTTTTCACTGGATATTCACACTTAGACTTTCTGCTACTTCCAACACATAAAAGAGCTATCGACACGTTCCATTGTCAGTGTCGAGATTGGAATGTACATGCAAGAACTGGAATCAGAATTTTCTGACAGATTTCAAGATTTCCTGCAATTTGGCCCAATGCTTTCTTTTCTAATTAAATCAATGAAAGCAACTTGGATTTGTCTGTATTTCAGTGGATGGGTGTTGAAGATTTCGAAATGCAGCTCATTCAGTAAAAAGCTCAGAATTGTGGGCATCAAAGTTTGGAGATCTGTGGAGTACACTTGAAGCTACCAAGGGAGATCATGGGGCCTCTATTCTGACCTGCTGGATGTCCTGCCAGTGAAATTTAACTGTTTGAAGAAAATTGCTTTTGCAGTGCTTTTAGCATTTGGATCCACATACCTGTGTGAACAGGTATTTTCACATATGAAATCTGTCCTCTGTCCTTCTCGGAGCCGGTTAACAACTGATGACTCAGAATCCTGTGTGCAGCTTAAAGTATCCAAATACGTGCCAGACATTGGAAAACCCGGCAAGGATCACACTAAACTGATAAGATCTGCATTTTAGTTTAATTTTAAATGAAGCTTCTTAAACATTTTAAAAACCTTATTTACTTTACATACAACAATAGTTTAGTTATATAATAATGACTTAGAGAGAGAGACCTTCTAAAAATGTTAAAATATATTACTGACACGCAAAACCTTAAATTAGAGTGAATAAATGAAGACTTGGCACACCACTTCTGAAAGGTTGCAGACTCCTGCTCTAAGGTGCCAGAAGAACTCCTTGTTGTTTTTGAAAGGCAGTGTGTTCAAAGAAGTTTGTCTGCACAAGAGGAAGATTTCCAAGAATATATCCTTGTCCATCTTACAAATCTATAATGAAACTGATTTTTAAGAGTGTACACATAATACACTGGCTGAGTAATTTTAATTGTGTGTCTAATTTTCCTGTGCATTTGCTATGATTGAGCACACAATAATAATAAATAGTTAGCTGTGCTTCGTATTAGATACATGTGTACACACACATGCTCAGTATGCAGACGCAGTCAGTTCTAGTGGGCATCCAAATTAAGTGTGTAGTTATGCACATGAATTTTGGATAATCAGGCGTTCTATATTTTGTGCATTCATTATCCCATTTAACTATTCATTTATCCACTTATTAGACTGGGGCTGATCATGTTCTAGGCTGGGGGTTGTCAATAAATTGTGTAACATAGGTAGTTATTCTGTCCAGATTGTTGTTGTTTCCTTTCCACCACTTACTCAGTATTGATGTAAGATTGTGTATTCTCAGATCACAAAAATACATACAAACTCCCTCTCTTTTTGTCAAGAGCAAGGAAAGGAATGAGAGAATTGACAGAAAACTGCCCTTGCCAGACATCAGATAGACACATTGGGCAACCTCCCTACCAGGGAAATGCATGCTCTTGTGGGTTGTGCAATGTAGACTAACTTAATTCCTGTCGGTCATGGCACTTGGTCAGTGTTGCTGTAGCCATGTTGGTCCCAGGATATTAGAGAGACAAGGTGGGTGAGGTAATAATTTTTATTGGACCAGTAGGTTGTCAGTTGTCCTATTTGAATAACCAAACCCATTCTTGCTACTTAGGCCCTGAACTTTTGACTGGTTTATGCAGATGAGCTCAGAAGGAAGAATGATGTTTTACAGTGGATAAGAATTGTAATATAAGAACATTCTTAAACTACCTCATCATGGAAGTTAATAACCTGTGGGCCACTTGCTGGGATCTTCTGGGGATGTCTCGCTTAATCAATTCCCAGCCATTACAAGGGTACCTCAGCCCCTCCTGTTCTTTGCCTGTGGCACACAATGATTCAGTCTCCTGAGGTCTGTAATATTTTGGTCTAATTCTGATTCTTGGGCTTGGTGTGAGGGTTGACTAGAGAGTAATTAGTAGCCTGTGATATGCAGAGGTCAGATTAGATGATCTGGTGGGCCCTTCAGGCCTTAAACTCTTGGGACTCTGACTATAACTATAACTTCCACTAATTCATATAGATGTGTTATTTTCTAAATTGCAGGGCTGTGACAAACAGTTCTTCAATGCATCAGTTCAGTACTCCAACATGGACCCATTATTAGATTATATTAACAAGCATGCGGATCAATTTGGAGTGACCGTCCAGTATTCCACTGTCAGTGATTATTTCCAGGCATTGTATAACAGAAACCTCACATGGGACATTCAGAATTATCAAGACTTTCTTCCATATTCAACAGGTACTTAACAATATGTTTTTTATACACTGCATATACTGATGGATATCAGTAGCTGGCATTAGGGTTAGTTTATTGTAACAGGAGCGTAACAGGAGCGTAAGGAGCTTTTTTCCTGACTTACTCTTTCCAATTTAGTGGGCTCTATTAGCTCTAATTCTGAAATATAAGAGGGGTTGGAGTGTCTTTCTGAGGCAGCAGGAACTGGGGTGGAACCCAAGAGGTCCTGAAAGGAAAACCATGGCTTGGGAAAAAATTTAGCCTGAAATTTGTCTTTGCTGTGTGAGTATCAATAAAGGCAAACCCCAGGAAGGGTTAGGTTTGGGGTATATCTATATATGTATGTGCTGCCACTGTTGGTTGAATCTCTGATGACCTGAAAGATAGAGAAAATAATGCACTAATCAGATCCCCTGATGATTGAAAGTCAGGGATTTGGGAAAGCCATGGACAGTGGATTAGATGTGCAGAATTTAGAACAACTAGGCAAAGTTCAGTGGGTAGATACAAGATTATGTGTGATGAAGGAGCAATAATACCAAGCATAATCACAAGCTGAAAACTGGTTAGCAAACTGCAATACGAAGATGGACTTGGGGAAGAAGGGGTGGTGGCAGGTGCACTAAACATAAGCGTGTAGTGCAATGCTGTTGTTTATATATAAACACTAGTTTAAAGCCAGGCTGCTATGGGATGTATTTACAGAAGTAGGTCTTATGAAATCAGAAAGGTGATAACTTGTGAACTCTGGGGCAGGGATCCTGAGCCAAATTCTGCTTTATTACACCAGTGTAAATCTGGAGTAACTCCACTGAAGTCATCAGATTTACACTGATGTAACATAAGAGGAGGAAATTCAGCTCTGTCTTTATAGGGATTTGGCAGTATTGAGTATACTTATTGTACTGCCTAAAAAAATCAGTCTCTCTCTATTTATTGTTAGTAAGATCACTGTGCTTTGAGCTTTGCGGCACAGAAGGGAAAGTGATAAACTGAAAAATACCCAAAGAGGGATACAAAGCTGATGAGAGAAATAGAGTGCATGTCCTGTAAAAGGATTCAATGGTAGCCATGTTAGTCTGTATCAGCAAAAAAAACGAGGAGCCCTTGTGGCACCTTAGAGACTAACAAATTTATTTGGGCATAGGCTTTCGTGGGCTAGCTAAATGATTTATCTCGTTAGACTGACCTAACACTTGGTAAAGCACCCCCATCCTTTCAAGTATTTATACCTGCTCCTGTATTTTCCACTTCATGCATCTGATGAAGTGGGTTCTAGCCCATGAAAGCTTATGCCCAAATAAATTTGTTAGTCTCTAAGGTGCCACAAGGACTCCTCGTTTTTTTTATCCTGTAAAAACAGACCAGAGGAACTGGACATGCACAGATGGGCTAAGAGATGGCAAAGAGGGGACATGAAAGCTATCTATAATTATCTGAACTTTTATTTGCCACTGTTAGGGAGGGTGGAATCACCCACTTTAGAGTTCATTAATCCTGTTGTCCTTCTATGCCTCTGGAGTGCTTGACAGATATATAATCTGGGAAGCCTGTTAAAATTATCTTCATTCATTCGAGTTGGTCAGCACTTGCTGCACCATGTGGTGCTCCTCAGGTTGTCACAGTGCTGCTGGGAACTCAAAGTATCCATATGATTCTGGACATCTTAGGTACAAAAGTGCAATATTTATACCAGAGAAGGCATCCTAGAATCATAGAACTATAGGCCTGGAAGGGACCTTGAGCGTTCATCTAGTCCAGTCCCTGGCACAAAGGCAGGACCAAGTAAACCTAGACAGTCCCTGACTGGTGTTTGGCCAACCTGTTCTTAAAAACCACCACCAACAGAGATTCCACAATCTCCCTGGGAAGTCTATTTCAGTGATTAACTACCCTTATAGTTAGAAAGTTTTTCCTAATATCTAACCCAATAGCCCTTGCTGCAGAGTAAGCCTATTACTTCTTGTCCTACCTTCAATGGACATGGAGCATAATTGATCACCATCCTCTTTCTAACAGTACTTAATATATGTGAAGACTTGTTATCTGGTGTGCCCCCAGTCTTCTTTTCTCAAGACTAAACATGCCCAGGTTTTTTAACCTTTCCTCATAGGTCAGGTTTTCTAAACCTTATATCATTTTCGTTACTCTTCTCTGGACACTCTCTCCAATTTGTCAACTTCTTTCTCATAGTGCGGTGCCCAGAACTGAACCCAGTACTCTAGCTGAGGCCTCGCCAGTGCCAAGTAGAACAGAGCAATTGCCTCCTGTGTCTTACGTATGATACTCTTGTTAATGCACCCCAGAATTATACCGCTGTTTTTCTCCACTGCATCACGTTGTTGACTGATATTCAATTTGTGACCCATTATAACCTCAGATCCTTTTCAGCCGTACTGCTGCCTTAGCTAATTATTACCCAATCTGTGCATTTGATTTTTCCTTCCTAAGTGTAGAACTTTGCACTTGTCTTTTTTTAATTTCATCTTGTTGATTTCAGACCAATTCTCCAATTAGTCAAAGTCATTTTGAATTCTAATTTTGGCCTCCAAAGGGCTCTCAACCCCTCACAGCTTGGTACCATCTGAAAATGCTGAATATTACATTGTGGGGAGGGATAGCTCAGAGGTTTGAGCATTGGCCTGCTAAACCCCGGGGTTGTGAGTTCAGTCCTTGAGGGGGCCACTTAGGGATCTGGGGCAAAAATCAGTACTTGGTCCTGCTAGTGAAGGCAGGGGGCTGGACTCGATGACCTTTCAGGGTTCCTTCCAGCTCTATGAGATAGGTATATCTCCATATATTATTATTTTATATATTAGCAGTCAAACCGTTGTAGCACTCCACTAGATATGCTCTCCCAATTTAACAGGGAGCCATGGATAGTTACTCTTTGACTGTGGTCCTTCAGCCAGTTTATAGTTAGGCTTGGCAGAATTTGAGGTTTTTTTAATAATTTCAATGGATAATATCAATGTTTATTTTTAAGTATTTTTTTCAATTTTTATCCATTTAAATTTTCACAGTTATGAGAAATTATGGGAATAGTGTCAGACAAAATGGCAGGTCAGACAATTATTTAATGATAGTAGACATTGATTTAAAAAAACGGAAGCTTTATAATTGTTAAAACACATTTTCAACATCACATGTCAAAATATACAAAGGAAATATCCTTACATCAAAGTCTATGTTTTTAAGCAGCATTTTTCTTACTTTGCTTATCTGTAAATTTCAGTTATTATTGAGGGAGACATTTTTTTTGTCCATTTGTGAGTGTACAGTGAAACTGACATTTACCAATAAAAATCTGATCCTTCCAAGCCTACTTATAGTGATTTAATCGAGACCACATTTCCCTAGTTTGCTTATGAGACAGTCATGCGGGACTGCATCAAAAGCCTTACTAAAATAAAGAGATGTCACATCTGTTGTTTCTCCCCATCCACTGGGCCAGTAACCCTGTCAAAGAAGGAAATGAGGTTGGTTTGACATGATTTGTTTTTGACACATTCATGTTGGCTATTCCTTATAACCTAATTATTTTCTGGGTGCTTACAAATTGATTGCTTAATTTGTTCCAGTATCTTTCAAGGTATTGAAGTTAGGCTGACATCTCAGTTCCTAATACTGGGAATTTGCTTCACGGTGCCTACAAAACGTTCCCCAGGAAAGTATTCTTCCAACTCAGAAGCTGATATGGTTACCGGTGGATAAGGGTCAAGCTATCCAAATTTCATTCACCCATGGCAGTAACCATGTTTTACTTCTGTTTCTGATGTAAGTGTAGCCTGGCTGTTTCTTCATTTTCCTTTGCACTCTGGATAGACTCATGAGTATTCTGGACTATATTTAATCTGCTTGCCCAATATTCTGTGGCACTTCTGCTGTTAACATATTTTTTTAATTAATGATGAAAAGGGATCATTGCTTCCCATGACTCATTATACAGAATGATCTCCTGACTCACTCACCTCCATCTAGGGATTGCATCATTTCAGGTAACGCACTGATAAATGTACTGTGAGTACTTGCCATGAGCAAACCACCACAACCCCGTCTCTTGCGTGTTTTACCTGCCTGTATGTTCAGTGTACTTTACATGCTGCAGTTGGCTGTCGTTACTTATTTGGGTTATGGTAGCACCCTCAATGTGCTAGGAGAGCTAAACACAATCTGTGCCTGTCACCAGCTCCTGGTGTTGTCTTTTGAGCCGTCTCTGCTGCTCCTGACTGGTCCTCCTTAGTTTCCCCTTGGTCAGGGCAGTTCTTGGACCCTCACCTCTAATTAAGTCTAGCAGTCTGCTTCAGTCTGTTGGCTGTGTTCGTGGAGGCAGCCAGGTGCCGGGGTGTCGCCCTGTTGCTGTCCCAGGCCTTTCTGCCTCCCCTTCCTTCTCTGCACTCTCTCCTTTATAGCAGGCCATTGCCTCTATTGGCTGCAGGTGTGGGTGCCTGCCTCCATGACTGGCAGCTGCATGGGGGTGTTGTTAAACTGCTTGCCTGTAGACAGGAGAGGCTTTTCTCCCACTTCTGTTTATGCTCAATACGGGGTTTGTAGACCCCACTACAGTGACCCAAAAGGTTTACCCTGCCTCATTATGAGCCTCACCTCAGTCGGTGAAAAATCATGGAGCAGGTCCTCAAGGAATCAATTTTGAAGCACTTTGAGGAGAGGAAAGTGATCAGGAACAGTCAGCATGGATTCACCAAGGGCAAGTCATGCCTGACTAATCTAATTGCCTTCTATGATGAGATAACTGGCTCTGTGGATGAGGGGAAAGCAATGGACATGTTATTCCTTGACTTTAGCAAAGCTTTTGATACCGTCTCCCACAGTATTCTTGCCAGCAAGTTAAAGAAGTATGGGCTGGATGAATGGACTATAAGGTGAATAGAAAGCTGGCTAGATCATCGGGCTCAACGGGTAGTGATCAATGGCTCCATGTCTAGTTGGAAGCCGGTATCAAGCGGAGTGCCCCAAGGGTCAGTCCTGGGGCTGGTTTTGTTCAGTATCTTCATTAATGATCTGGAGGATGGCATGGATTGCACCCTCAGCAAGTTTGCAGATGACACTAAACGGGGAGGAATGGTAGATGCGCTGGAGGGTAGGGATATGATACAGAGGGACATAGACAAATTAGAGGATTGGGCCAAAAGAAATCTGATGAGGTTCAACAAGTGAAGAGTCCTGCATTTAGGAAGGAAGAATCTCATGCACTGCTACAGATTAGGGACCGAGTGGCTAGGCAGCAGTTCTGCAGAAAAGGACCTAGGGGTTACAGTGGACAAGAAGCTGGATATGAGTCAACAGCGTGCCCTTGTTGCCAAGAAGGCTAACAGCATTTTGGGCTGTATAAGTAGGAGCATTCCCAGCAGATCGAGGGACATGAATATTCCCCTCTATTCTGCATTGGTGAGGCCTCATCTGGAGTACTGTGTCCAGTTTTGGGCCCCACACTACAAGAAGGATGTGGAAAAATTGGAGAGAGTCCAGCGGAAGGCAACAAAAATGATTAGGGGGCTGGAGCACATGATTTATGAGGAGAGTCTGAGGGAACTGGGATTATTTAGTCTGCAGAAGAGAAGATTTGATAGCTGCTTTCAACTACTTGAAAGGGGGTTCCAAAGAGGATGGATCTAGACTGTTCTCAGTGGTACCAGATGATAGAACAAGGAGTAATGGTCTCAAGTTACAGTGGGGGAGGTTTAGGTTGGATATTAGGAAAAACTTTTTCAGTAGGAGGGTGGTGAAGCATTGGAATGGGTTACCTAGGGAGGTGGTGGAATCTCCTTCCTTACAGGTTTTTAAGGCCCAGCTTGACAAAGCCCTGGCTGGGATGATTTAGTTGGTGTTAGTCCTGCTTTGGGGGGGTTGGACTAGATGACCTCCTGAGGTCCCTTCCAACCCTGATATTCTATGATTCTATGATTATTGCAGTATATATTTAAATGACTGTGCACTTTGTACAGCCACATATTCTGTTGTTAGCCTCACAAACAAATAATTGAAATTCTCCTCTTTGACCACTTGAGGGCATCTGTTGATAGATTTTGCAATCTCACTGTTTCCTGAATGGGTGTTTCCATATCCCCCATTCTACTCCAGCCAAGGAAATGAAATTAAAGCTCATTCTGTTTTCCCTCCTCCTTTTAGTCAGGCATATGATGGGTCATAACAAACAACTAGCAATCATAAAGCCCTTATTTTATTGATTAAAAATATAATGTGCTCCAATGACACTGCTGAATTTGTCTTGTACAATTTCATGGGAACTTAATCTCAGTAAGAAGAGGCTTATTTTCACAGATAATTGCCTCAGATCAGCAATCAGATTACTGGGTTGTAATACAAAGTACTGTAGCTTCCTGGTCGTGTCTATTTAATGCTCCGTGGCGAATGGATGGGGAGAGGGTGCTGTGACTTGTTTCACGTGATGCTTAGTATTATTTTCCCCTCACCAGCTGTTGCTTTTTATAGATAAGAAGTTGCATAGTCCTAGAGTGTAGCTAGTCAAAAATGGAGTAAGCACGGGCTGAAATGTTCAGTACTTTACTGTGTGTCGTGTCTCTCAAATTCTTCACAGAGCCATTTCAAGCGTGGACTGGGTTTTATACTTCCCGCAGTGTTTTAAAAGGAATTGCACGGACAGCAAGTTCACTTCTCTACGCTGGAGAGTCATTTTTCACACAGTATGTTCAGAAATACCCAGCAGGTTCTGTTTGTAAATTCTGGGCCTTACAGCAGCTCCGCAGTCTTAGATGGGCAGTCTCTGAGGTAAACTTACACATTTTTGATTAGGAAAATTATATACACTGTTACCAAAAGTCACTTTTGAAGATGAATTCACAAATTATAATTTGTCCTGAAAGTATTGGGCCATAATTTGCATCTGCAGTTAGTTGGTGGGCACAACTAATAGGATTCAGTCAGACAAGGACCTGATTGTGCCCATAAATCAAGTTGTTTGGTTATGTACTGTCACTTATGCATCCAAGGGTGTGTGTGAGCAAGTGGTAGGCGTCACCAGCGTAGAAAGGCAAATAAAGCTCCAAGCCTCAGCCCTATTAAGGCCCTTTCCTCAGGACTTGTTTTATTATCCACAAAATAGTCATAAAACAAAGCAAACATAGTGGGAAAACACTGGGTAATAGCCTCAGAGGCTTTTCCACCTTCAACCAATGTAAGAGTAGAGACACTCCCTTCCTCTTTTTGACCCAGCTTCCCCTTTTACACTCTGACCACAGCAGCCATGTGGCCTGTTGAGACCTGTTAACCTTTTATATGCTGCAGCACCTAGTCACAGGGTGCAATCAACTGTGGAGGTAATATTGTGCTGTAAAATTAAAGGCTAAATTGAGACCCAGAAAAAAATATGTCCTTATGTATTTCACTTCTTGTGACCCAATCGCTGATTATGTAGGCAGGCATTTAGAATAATCTCACACTGAAAGGAAAAGGGAGATGGAAATCTTTGTGTGTCTTGTCTTTGACTATCTTGCTTCATTTATTACTCTTTAGGAATAGTCAAAATACAAATTTGGGACTACAATTGTAGGAAAGCACTACATTAAATTATCTCACGTGTGGGGATGACTTATTCATAGTAATTCAAGTGAAGACCTAAACTTGGGATTCAAGTTGATTGTAACTTTTAAATCCCTTTTAAATGTTAGGTTCAGCACCATGATGGTATAACAGGGACAGAATCCCCCAAGGTGAAGGACATGTATATGAATCATTTGATGGATGGAATAGTTAATGTGAAGAAACTGATGGCATCCATAATTTTAGACACAGACAATGCCAAGAAGAATGGAAAACTCTATTCTTATGTTTACAATAAAGACACAGGAAAACGAGGTAAGTCTTAAATTCGTTTTGTTTTTCGAGATTGGTGTATGAAGGGTAACATTCTCCTCCTAACATTAAATGGCCGAAGTGTTATCATTGTAAGTAGAGCTGGGCAAAGTTTTTCAGACAAATAGTTTATTAAACAAAAAATGCAGTTTTGGTCAACCCAAATCCTTGATTAAAGGATTAGAAAACATGTCTTACAGTGATAGACTGAAGGAGCTCAATCTTTTTAGCTTAACAAAGAGAAGGTTAAGAGGTGTCGTGATCATAGTATATAAGGACCTACATGGGGAACAAATATTTATCTTCAATATAGCAGAAAAAGGTATAACACAATCCAGTGGCTAGAAGTTGAAGCTTGACAAATTCAGACAGGAAATAAGGCATAAATTTGTAACAGGGAGGGTTAGTTAACTATTGGAACAATTTACCAAGAGTCATGGTGGATTTTCCATCACTGACACTTTTTAAAATCAAGATTGGATGTTTTTCTAAATGATATGCTCTAGGAATTATTTTGGGGAAGGTCTGTGTTACATAGGAGGTCAGACTCAATGATCATAATGGTCCCTTTTGGCCTTGGAATCTATGAATCTATTAAAATATTTGCAACTGTTGGACACAGATAATTTTGACCATTCACAAAATGGCCAGAGGAGGAGCTGGTGGTGGCACTGCCACCAGTGCTGCTGTCCCATTCTCTCTCTTCCCTCCCCTTCACCCCCCAAATAACCTTTAGCCCAATAGTTAGGACACTCACCTGGGATGTGGAAGACCCAGGTTTGAATCCCTGTCTAGAACAGATCCAAAACTGATTTTTTTCCCTCCAATTAATTGAAAATTCTAAAAAGTCCTAAAACCTGAACTGAATTTTTGTGTGTGCACGTCTCTTTTTGGAACTGAATGCCCAGCTCTAATTGTAAGCCATAGTTTGGAAGAAGCCATGTACCAAGGATACCCACCAACCCTCAAGCAAGGCAGCTGAGCCACCAAGTCTCAGGCATCCAAAACCAAAGATCATGCAGTAGGGACCCAGAGCTTTGTGTGAATAAAGACTTCAGGACTGGACCCCAAATTCTGCCTTCAGACATGTGTCCAAAGGAGAACGTGGCATGACAAAGACAGTTCCTTAACTAGTCTTCCTAACTGGAGGAAGGAGTCTAGGATATACAGTAGTCAACTTGATGGAAGATTTTCCTTATGATTTACTGCCAGGATATGCAAGAATTTATTAATGTGTTCCTAGAATAAACAGATTTCTAGAAGATTATGGAGTTCCTTTAAAAAAAAAAAAAGCTGGTTTGTTTTGGAGACTTTTATTATTGTAGAATGAAAACAGTGCTTTGGGCAGCAGCTTGTGCATTGTTTATGGGATACTGAAATTAGGTTTCCCTATAGAATCTCCTGCATAACACTACTGGTATTTAGGTTGTATGATTGTAAATAGAGGAGAACTTTTTATTGTCATCACTTAGTGGCTAGCCTGTTGTAATTAATATTAATGTCAAATGTGTTTCTCTGAATTCTGGGCCTTTGTGTGGTTCAAACAGAAGAATAATACAGGTCTGTTGCATCTTAGGCGCATTTAACATGTGCGATTTCAGCTTTATGCGGTCGGCAAAAACAAAAAAAAAACAAAAACAAAAAAGAGAAAAATAACAATTTAAATACTGTTTCTGTAGTGCGGGCGATTCCGCCCGCCATTACACTCAATGTAATTTTGACTATACGCGATTTTCGCTTTAGGCGCTGACTGCGGAACATACCCCCACCGTAAGATGAGACAGACCTGTATACCAAAGGGGCATTGGCTTTATGCAGTATTATAAATATAGATCTGAATGTGCAACCATGATACACTCTTTGAGGCTTATTTTTTAGATTGAAACCTTATAAGATGGTGATCGTATTGTACCTGGGTAGTATGTTCCTTAAAAGAAAAATGACTGTGCATTACTGTTTCTTATTTTAAAGCTGTATTTTTACTTTGTGTGCGTTAAAAGGTACAAGGAGTGTTGAACAATACATTATTGTCTATAATCCCCTGGCGTGGAACATCACTACCTTTGTCGTTGTTGCTATGAGCTACTCAGCAGTCAGTGTGTATGATGAATTGGGACATCCTGTACCGGCACAGGTACTGCGTGGTTATGTTAATGTATATATTGCATTTCTCTTTGTAACTGACTCTTTCATTACAGTACAGTCATTTCCAATTCCCTTTTTTCTCTCCCGCCCTCTTAGCAAGACATGATAGCTTCTTCTGTAAATTAGAAACAACATGATTATATTGGTTTTGCCCCAGTTGCTCATGTAATCAAGCACCCTGCCTATAAATCTGTTGTTCAGTCCAATTTACTTTCCCAAAACAGAAAGTATCACCAAAATGTATAGTATTAAGGACAAGGGGGAGGATCCTGTATATTTTACAAGGATTTGAAATTATTTGGCACATTAAGGAAACAAAAGAGGCCCCAAGGGAGGAGTGTGTGGAGTGTGGGGCGGGCTTGCTCTCCCATAGTGGCAGTTCCTGGCCTGCAGGGCTGGGCCCGGCTCCCTCCTCCAGGCATGTCGACTTACTGAACAAGATTGCAACGTCACTCAGGTTTGACCCGGTTCCCCTGTGTTATGATGTAGGGGCGTCCGGGTCAAATTTCAGTGGGTGGTGTTGCAACCTGGCACGCGGGTTCACAGCACCAATCAGGTTTGTTCTTGCCTCCTCTCTGCCATGACAGAGGAGCAGTTGGACTAAACCTGCTTAGCACTGCAACCCTGGGTGCCAGGTCACAATGCTCAGAGCAGACAAGCAGGCCCAGACCCGCAGGACAGGAACCATTACTGAAGAATGTGGCAGGCTTGCTCTTCACCGACCCCATCCTCACCAGGCTGGAAGAATTGTATGTTTATCTAGGCCAGGGCCCAGTGATAGGTTAATCCAGCCCTGGGTATGGCGACCGATCCAAAACCTTTCCATAACCATTGGTAGGTTGGGATCCACTTTTTAGGAAACAGTGATTTTAAACACAATTTTGAAGTGTGTAGGCAGCCTCCGAGGAACCCCCCAGACGTTCCAATCATTTTTCTGTCATTCATCTTTTTTGTTAGTTTCAAGTGAGGTTTGTGTTTGTTTTTGCTTTTTCAATTACACTGGTATTTTAAGATGGATTTGAAGGCACTGTTGCACTCATTTAAATCAACAGCTTTGATTTCATGTTGGCAAGGAATTGGTTAAAATATTATCTAATCTCATAGTTAGACACTAATATTTATTCCCAAACAAAACCGTGAATCTTAAATTGAGGTTGCTAAATAACTCCCCCCTTATCAAAACCGAAAAAAAGAACAACATAATTCTAAATTTTAAAGGTGGACATGTTTGGAAATTCTCATGTGAAGATACCAGGTGAGACTTTACAAATATGCACGTTAGACACATACAAATTAGCTCTGTCTGAAATACATCATCATTCTCTCTCTTAACTTGCAGATCCAAAGCTCAGCAGAATCCCCCTCTACCTACGATCTGTATATTCTTGTCACAATAAGTGGTCTCAGTTACCGAAGATACTGTGTTAAGTTATCAGCTGACAAGGAATCTGCATTCATTGCGAGATCAGTTAAATATGGACGAAAAGTCATAAAGCATGCTGATCGTCAGAGCAGACGGCTGATTCCTGTGCTTAACGACTGCTACACAGTGATGTTTGACCAAAATACTAATCTAATGCACAGCATTACTGACAGGTGAGGCTACCAGCATTTTTAATTTTAGTCAAACAGCATTTTAGGATAAGCAAAACCCTTTTTAAAAAAGGAAATCCAGGTACTTGATCACATATTATCCTTTGAGGATTAACGACTAACGAGTGCTTTACAATCAAAGGACTTGAAAACTTCTCCCTTCTGCTCATTTTGTGAAGTGAGCTAATGAATGGTCTTATTCCTAGATCATGCTTTTTCCCCCTGTGGTATTGAATCTGTGAAGTCAGTGTAATATTCATTGATTCATAATTCCAAGGCCAGAAGGGATCACTTTGTTCATCTAGTCTGACCTCCTGGATAGCACAGGCCATAGAACTTTCCCAAAATATTATGGTTAACTAACTTAGATTTTATAATGTACTAACTTTAGGAGATCGAGTATATTTAAAATAGATACTATAACAGGGTGCCCAAGTGCCCCCTTGTGGCTTTGCAGCCACCCTGCTCATTAGCCCCCTCTGATGGGCCCTTAAACACTCCACACAGTCTCTGATATGGTTCACAGCACCCCTTCCCAGGGCTGGTTTAACCTCAAATAAAGTTCATGCAGTCCTCAGAGTCCTTAATCACAAAATAATTCCCAATGAGCCCCCAACATGAAGTCCATAATCACAATTCAATAGTTCATACTTAGCTCCAGTTCTTCTGCCACGCTGAGAGCTCTTCCTCTGCCAGTCTGCACCACCCAAAACCATCAGTGCCAACCCTTTCTGTCTGGAGCTCAGCCCTCTGGCCCTGGCTTCCTTCTTCTTTAGTGTCGTCCCTGTTCTGGGAGAGAAGGCAGTCTATATACTGCCCTCCTCCAGAATGGTGGTCCTGATTGCTAGGAGAGAGGGGAAAGCTGCCCCACCACACACTACACGGCTCCTGATCCTGGGCCCTTAAAGGAACAGTGTCCTGGGGGTTTTCCCCCCTCATCCAACTCCCAGTACCCTGGTCCTGGTTCCTCGCTTATGCTACCAAGCCATTTTCTGGGTCTTTGTTTATTCCAATATCCTGGAAATGGGGTCTTCTGGCCCCCTTTCCTCTAACACCAGTTGTCAAGGTTCCTTCCCCACTCTGAACTTTAGGGTACAGATGTGGGGACCTGCATGAAAACTTCTAAGCTTAACTACCAGCTTAGATCTGGTTTTGCTGCCACCACTCCCAAGTGCTAACTCCCTTCCCTGGGTAGCCTTGAGAGACTCCTCCACCAATTCTCTGGTGAACACCGATCCAAAACCCCTTGGATCTTAAAACAAGGAGGAATTAATCATTTCCCCCCTTCCCTTTCCCCCCACCAATTCCTGGTGAGTCCAGATCCAATCCCCTTGGATCTTAAAACAAGGAAAAATCAATCAGGTTCTTAAAAAGAAGGCTTTTAATTAAAGAAAGAAAGGTAAAAATCATCTCTGTAAAATCAGGATGGAAAATAACTTTACAGGGTAATCAAATTCAAAGAGCCCAAAGGAACCCCCTCTAGCCTTAGGTTCAAAGTTACAGCAAACAGAGGTAAACACTCTAGCAAAAGGAACATTTACAAGTTGAGAAAACAAAGATAAACCTAACACGCCTTGCCTGGCTGTTACTTACAAGTTTGAAATATGAGAGACTTGTTCAGAAGATTTGGAGAGCATGGATTGATGTCTGGTCCCTCTTAGTCCCAAGAGCGAACAACCCCCAAATCACAGAGCACAAACAAAAGCCTTCCCCCCACCAAGATTTGAAAGTATCTTGTCCCTTTATTGGTCCTTTGGGTCAGGTGTCAGCCAGGTTACCTGAGCTTCTTAACCCTTTACAGGTAAAAGGATTTTGGTGTCTCTGGCCAGGACGGATTTTATAGTATTGTACACAGGAGGGCTGTTACCCTTCCCTTTATAGTTATGACACCAGTACATCCCGTTACAGATACAATATGAATCTACAGTGAATTTATATGATCTCACATGATGTAACAATAGCCAAGTGCTCTCCTCCCCATCAGTAATTCCTACTGTGTTCTCTAAAACTGCTAGCTCTAGGATGGGAACATAGAGAACTTCTTAAAGAAAACCTGATGTTCCTTTTATTTATTTATGTTTAAATAAAAGGAAATAAAACCAAAAAACTGACCAAGAGTGCAAACTAACTGAATACATCTGTCGTTTACAGGTCCGGATCCTCACATGGTGTAAATTGCCATAGCTCCTTTGACTTCAGTGGAGTTACGCTGATTTACACCAGCAGATGGATCCAGCTCATAGTTTTCAAGTCGGCACATGCATCTTACTAATGAGCTTGGATCTCCTTCACAGAGGTGGTTTTGCTTAGAATCATCTCCCTCACAGGGATATTTGGAGGATTAACTAGTTACTAGTTGATGTTTGTGCAGTACTTTGAAGATGGAAAGTGATAAGCATTATTATTATTAGAGATGGGCCTGAACCAAAACCCTGGATCTGAACATTGAGAAAGATCAGATTCCATGTCCACCTTTTAAAATTGGGCCCTCTCTCTAGAATGGAGATAAATTAAAAATCTGGATTCAAACACCAACCTTAGAAATTTGGAGGATAGAAACTGTGAACCCAGATCTGCATTTGTGTGGCTCAGGCCTGTTATTGTGGTGAGTGATACTGAAATGTTACAGTTCACTGTTGAAGTTTTGGCAGGTTCCTTGGCATGGGAAAACCTTGAGGAATCCATAAATAAACACTATATCTGAAGGCTCTTCTTCTCCCCTGTCCTTCTCTATAACTTTTCTCCACCCCCTGCTGATGTATGGTAGTTTGTGTCTGATGGGGCACAACATCCCTGTATAAACCCTCATACGAGGGAAGGGTAGTGGTATCAGCAAGGGTATTCAGTACCATAAGGCTTGTTTTGAAATGGTGGGGAAAGGTAGTCGTCCCCTGTGGTCCTGCCCCCCCCCCACACACCCAATGGTATTTAGCTGGATGTCCACACTGGACCATTTTGCAGGTAGTTAGTGTTTGAGGGGATTTAAAACTTCAATAAAGTGTCAGCCTCCGGTTGAACCAAAGTTACTGCATGGAATCTTCATTCCTGCTGAGTCAATGACTGTGGCCGAACTGCTAATGGTTTTGTGGGAAATTAATGCTTTACACACAAATGGCCCATTAATAATGTTAACACTTACATAGAGCTTCATAATCACTGAATAATTCAATCCTCACAACTCCCTTGCAAAGGTTGTCGATAAGTATTGCTCCTGCTTTACAAAGGGAGCGGCAGGTGAGCGTGGGAGGGAAGTTGGAAGACTAAGGGCTAGTCTACACTACAAGCGCTAGAGCCGCGCAGCTGCACCACTGTAGCGCGTCTGGTGAAGAAGCTCTATGCTGACAGGAGAGAGCTCTCCCATTAGCATAATAAAACCACTTCCATGAGAGGCAGTAGCTAAGTCAGTGGGAGAAGCTCTTCCACCAACATAGCACTGTCCACACCAGCGCTTAGCTCGGTGTAACTTAGGTCACTCAGGGGTTGCTTAGAGATGTCACCCCTGAGCGATATAAGTTATAGCGACATACGTGGTAGTGTGTACAACTCTAAGTGGCGTATCTCTACATACTTCACAAGTGGAAGAAGGAGGCAGAGTTGGAATAGAACTGGGGACCACATCCTGTGCTCAGGTCTCTAAGGCTACCCCCTTTGTTACTGGGCTGCATATCAGGTCCTGGGTTGTACTAGTTTATGTAGCTATAAAAATTGCTTTAGCTGACCGGATTCTGCTTGATCTATATTATGTGACCTACATTTTTATTCAGTTGAGAACCTTTGAACCCAGGTTCATAAGCAAATCTTGCTCTTATAAGACTTCCCATTGAGCTAATGGAAACAACTTAAGAAACATTTAGATTTGCTGAAAATACAAAATGACACTGGGAACTGCATGAAATTGTTAGGAGGCCAGTGACTATTTTATAACTATTTACAGTTGGTTCTGTGATGGCAAATATTTAGCAAGAGGCACTTGCCTTCCCTGCTGGCCTCATCTCCTGCTGCCTATTTAATTAATTATTCATTTTAGCTAAAGAAACAGATATTTTCTAAGACTCCCATCCTCATTCCCCTTGCAATTAAGCGTTGCAGATAATACTTACACAATGTATATCTGTATAATACATTTTTCCCTTTATGAATTTACAGGAAGACTAACCAGACTGTCCAAGTAACTCAGGAATTTCTTGAATATCATGTGAATGGAGATGTGAGGAAGGGACCCATTTCAGATAACTACTTATTTACCCCAAATGGATCAGCTGTTGAAGAATCAGAAGCAGTGGGATTGGAAGTTGTTTCTGGAATCCTAGTGAGAGAGATCAGGCAATATTTTTACAGGTAAAGGTACTTGGGTGTGATTGAACCTCACTTGGATTTTTCATCCTCTTTACACATGTGGGAGTAATCCTTTACAGCAGTGGTCTCCAACCTTTTTATGCCCAAGATCACTTTTTGAATCTAAGGGCAACCCAGGATCTACTCTGCCCCTTCCCCGAGGCCATGCCTCTTCCCCAAAGCCCTGCCCTGCTCACTCCATCCCCCTTCTCTCTCTCTGTCGCTCACTCTCCCCCACCCTCACTCACTTTCACCGGGCTGAGGTAGGGGTTTGGGAGGGGGCTCTGGGCTGAACCTGGGGCAGGGGGTTGGGGTGCAAGAGGGAGTGAGGAGTGCAAGCTCTAGGAGAGAATTTGGGTGCAGGAAGGGGCTCCCGGCTGGGACAGGGAATTGGGGTGCGGGAGGGGGTGTGGGCTCTGGGAGGGAGTTGGGTGCAGGAGGGGGCTACAGACTGGAGCAGAGTGTTGGGGTACAGGAGGGGGTACAGGGTTCTGGCCTCTGGAAGGGAGGTCAGGCCTGGGGCAGGGGTTTGGGGTGCAGGAGTGGGTTTGGGGTGCTGACTCTGGGCGGGAGCTCAGAGCTGGGGGTTGGGGTGCAGGATTGGGTATGGGGTGCTGGCTCCAGGAGGGGGCTCATGCTGGGGGTTGGGGTGCAGGAGGGAGTTCGGGGTGCAGGAGGGGGTATGGGATGCTGGCTACAGGATGGGGCTGGGGGTTGGGGTGCGGCCTCCCGCCGGGCAGCACTTACATCTGGCAGCTCCTGGTCGGTGGCAGGCGCAGCAAGGCTAAGACAGCTCTCTGCCTACCCCAGCCCCACACCACTCCCAGAAGGGGCCAACGCACCCCTGCAGCCCCTGGGGGGGGGGGCATGTGGCTCCAGATGCTGCCCCTCTCTGCAAGCACCGCCACCGCAGCTCCCATTGGCCACAGTTTCCCGTTCCTGGCCAATGGGAGCTGCAGGGGCAGTGCTTGCAGGCAGGAGCAGCACGCGGAGGGAGACCCCTGCCCCCCCGCGGCTGTGCTGGCTGCTTCCAGGAGCAGCGGGGGTAAGCAGGGAGTCTGCCTTAGTGGCAGCCCCACTACACCACTGCAGATTGCGATCGACTGGGAGATCCTCTAGGATCGACCAGTCGATCGCAATCAATCGGTTGGTGACTGCTGTACAGTCATCTCTAAACAGTTACATGTGTGTTGTACAGCTCTTAGTGGATTCTGTTAAACATGTGACTGGCGAAGAAGACATTGGTTAAGTACCTAGTTTAATGGTGCAACTGTGAATTTTGTTGTTGAGGTGAGGAAAGTTAGAAATGTGGTGTGTTCAGTTGTGGGTTGGTTTGTTTGTTTTTAACATGGAGTATCCGTGCAATTCAAAAACAAGATTCAAGTCTGCTGAGATCATGAATCTTCTATTTTGGTTGAATTTTGACAGGTCTCTAATTAGAGTACAAACTGCTCTCTGCACATTGGAAGAAGAGCTAATTAAAGACAAAAGAGGGAACTGAATCCCCAACAATGAGGCATTTGAATCGCTTTTCTGTGAACTCTGAAGAACTAGCTACTTTTTCTCTATTTAAGAGTATTTACAGTCAACTACCTTCTAATTTTTTTATTAGCTGATGGTTGTTTTATTGAAGTTTTCTGTTACTTTAAGTGAAATTGCAATGCACAAGGATGGTTATTATGTCAAGAAAGATTTGGAATTACTGTACACCTAGAAGATATAAAATGGAATTTGTATATGAAAATTCATGTTCTTTAGATGGGAAAATTGAACTCAGGTTTATTTATATCTTCCCCGAATGTAAACATATTGTTTAAATTGTTATTTGCGATACTTGTCTGTATAGCAATTCAACTGGAAAGTAAATATGTTCTAGATAGACTTTTCATTTGAATAATATTCATTTTGTATGTAAGGTTTTTTTTGTTTTTTTTTTCTCTATTGTAATAGAAGTGTCTACTGTAGTCTATACTTATATGACTATGAGAGTGAAAACAAGATAATATCCTTCCACTTAAGAGTGTATTAAGGAGAAATGACAGAAAAATAGCTATAATTTTAAACAATCCAAAATAAGAACATGATGTAAAATGAATGCCTCCTCCTCCCCCCCACACACAGAGCACATAGGACACCAAGGAATACTGTAGAATTTCCCTTTATACAAACTGGATCTCTGAAATTTGAAAAGCTAAAAATCATTTCACTAGTTACACAAAGCAGATAAAATCCAGACAAAATACTGCAGGTTTATTAATAATGCAAACTGTGACCTGATATTAGTTTAACTTGCTAAACTTCACATTATTTACTCTCGTTTTGTAGGAATATAACTGCTCAGGATTACATGTATGTGGCATATTCAAGAATCTACAGTGTATCAGGAGGTTATGATGATAAGCTGCTTTGCCACAGGATAGAACAAGAATACAGGGTTGGACCTTTGGAACTAAATCGTGAGGCAATCTTCAGAACAAGCACAAATTTAAACACTAAGCAGACACTTCACACTGACAACAATGGCTATCAGATGCAGAAGAGACCATACAAGGCCTATGTGAATAATAGAGTGGCTCGGGTAGGCATAAAGCTGTAATCCAAAATCAAGTGTGTATCCTGTTCGTGCTCTGTTATGTTGCACAAACTTAATGTTTTTGTCGTTTGATTTATTGTTTGTCTTCAGAACTATTATCCTATGGTCCAGACTGCCTACATTGAGGATGACAGCATGAGGCTGATTTTGCTTGCAGAAAGATCTCATGGTGTCTCAAGTCAAGAAAATGGCCAAGTGGAGGTAATGAATGAAAATGTTTTTACAATAAAACAGTAATTTCATGGCTCCCTGTGATCTGAATAAAGCATGATGGCTGATGACTGTTCTGGCATTTATCTTCATCATGCAGGTGATGCTTCATAGGAGACTGTGGAATAACCTTGAGTGGGACCTGAATTACAATCTCACTTTGAATGACACCTCGGTGGTTCGGCCAATGTTCTGGCTCATTTTAGGAACTAAGCCAGCCGCTGATGTTCTGTATCAGTCAAGTGCTCTGGCTTTAGAACACAGACCAGTTGTTATGTATGGAGAGCTAACAGGTAACTGTTCTACTTACCTTTTTTAAAACTAAGAATTGTTCCTTTCTTTTGCCTAAAGTCAGACTCCTAAGTCTATATTTAGGCACCTAAACAGCTGGCCCGCCTTTTCCAAGGTGAGCACCCACGGTTTCTCATTGCCCTTTAAGAGGAGGTGCTGGATGATCAGCACCTTTGAAAATGGGGCTACTTTTCATGTGCCTGGCTCTACAGATTTAGGAGCCTAACTCTAGGCATCCATTGGCTGAAAATCTCGGCGACAGTAGCTAACTGAGAGAACTTTTGAGTCCAAGTTTAAAACATCTTTCAAATAAAAAAGACATGTAGTAGAATAGCAGCAGCAAGACTTGATGAAGCATGCCTTACTGGGGCACTAATATACTTTTCAGCCAGTTCAAGTCATGCTGCTTTCAGCTTAGTACCTCAGAACATCTGAAGAGAGAGTGCCTCACCCACTCCTGGTCTAGTTCAGACAGAGGGAGGGCACACACTTCCCCTCCAAAAGCAATGCAGTGCCACTGGCCAGGGTACTCTTTCTTGACATAACCATGTTTTACATGATAGCCTTTTTTTTTTTTATTTCACATACAGACAAACCAAAGCTGCATCGAGAACTTCATTCTGTTCAGAGAGATCCTGTAACCCTCCCAGCCAACCTACATCTCCAGACACTAAGCATTCCTGGGTGGACATACAGCTCCAACCACACTGAGCAGCTACAGAATATTTACAAAGGTAGGTTCTCTTTTAGCGGTAAGTCATTTGTAGATGGAGATTATTCAGTGTGTAACGCTTACAAAGGCTATTTTTCTCTACCTCCTTTATTTTGTGATTATTGTTATTAATTATCTGTATTACAGTAGCACCTGAACTAGGTCAGAGGCCTCTGTGCTGCGCAGACGTATAATAAAGACAGACCCTGCCTCAAAGAGTATAAGGGTCATTTAAGCACCCAACTCCCTTTGAAAATATCCCCCATGAGATCTTTGAGGTAGAGTCTGTCTCTTACTAGATGTCTGTGCAGCACCTACACAATGGGGCTTGGGCTGGATTAAGGCCTTCAAATTCTACTGATGTAAATAAGTCAATGCGAGTTGGACATTTCCCTGTGTTTTGTACCTTTGAAAATCTCTTCCTGAAATCTTAGTTTAAGACAAGACACATGAGGTGAGTAACTTCCAACAGAAACCTTGAGTTTTTAGCATTAAATAATAAAACCCGTTTTCGTTTTTTTAGGTATACAAAAGCAAGAGGATGCAGACTTCAGACGTGTACTTCTAAGAATCAGGCATATGTATGAAGTGGGAGAGGATCCTGTGCTATCACAGCCTGCAACAGTGAATCTGAAAGTAAAATTAATCACTCCTGCTAAAGCACCGCTTAGGGGTTGTCTACACGGTGGGGTAATGCGCTCTACTGAAGTGTGATTTCTAAATGCACTAATGTGTTGTGCATTAATTGGCCCATGTAGAACTTTCTGGTGTGCACTAAAGTGTGCTTTAATGTAGAACTTTTTCAAATTGCACTATGTTAAAGTGCAATAGAGAACCTTTAATACACAGACCAGATACCATGCATCACATTAGCATGCTTTAGAAATCACCCTCTGTAGAACACATTACCCCACCATGTAGATAAACCCTCAGCCTATCTTGGACTGCTGATGAGGAATCTTGTTACAAAAACATAACCTTCCTCTTCCTTTAATTGGAAACTACTCTAAAAATGGACCCACTAATGCTGCTACTGAGACTATTGGCAAAACTCTGCCTCTTGCTGAGGTTAGAGTTCATTTTTCCCCCTACCCTTCACCACAAGAGCCATTACTAAGGCGACGTTTTAGTCGCAGGTATTTTTAGTAAAAGTCATGAACAGGTCATGGGCAATAAACAAAAAGTCACTGCTCTGTGACCTGTCCACTAAAATACCTGTGACTAAATCTTACCTGCTGGGAGGGAGGCGCTCCTGAAGACTGCTGCTGGGGTGGGGAGGTAGCGCGGGACGGCGCCTTTTCTGGGGGGGACAACTTGGGGCCCTGCTGCAGCTGGGGGCGGCCTGGGGCCACCTGCCACTGCTGCGGGGGGGAGGGCGCGGCCCGTGGCCCCACTGCCGCTGCTGGTCCAGGCGGTGAGGTGGCCTGCAACCCCGCCACTGTTGGTCCGGGCTCAGCCGCCGCTGGTCTGGGCAGGGGGCAGCCCGGGGCCCCACCACCACTGGTCCCAGACTGCTGCTTCAGGGCAGCACCGGGAACCAGCTGTCTGGGGCTGCCAGAGCAGCGGCCGGTGTGGCTGGCCCTGGGCTTCCACAGCTGCTGGGCTGGTCCTGGGGTTAGCCGCACCAGCGCTGCAAAATTCACGGAGGTCACGGAAAGTCATGGAAGCTGTGACCTCTGTGAATGCTTCGCAGCCTTAGCCTTTACCCGAGCTGAACAGCCATCGCATTGACAGTAGAAAAATGTGCACAAGCATCTGTAGGATTGGGCCTATTGTGTAGATATTAATGTAATATTTGCTGTGATAACTTGAATGTTACAGACACCTGTCTGTGATTTCCTTGTATCTAATGTTGCAAGTAGCACCTGAGATTACTGAAATGTGAAAGCTTTAGAGAGGGTAAACATTATTTTTTCTCTATTTTTTCCCCCAGTTGTTTTTTGTGCATTTGACAGCAATATGTGTCTGATCACTTTGACTGTATCTCATGTAGAGACAGTTTCGCCTTTTGATTGTTTGGGCAGCAAGATTTTTTTAATTTTATTTTTAAATAGGAGATTGTGATTGTGACACCACAAATCCTGGCTGGGGAACACAAGGGCAGGTATAACACCTGACATGGGATTTCTGCTTGACTAGGGATGTGGCAAAAAGAGCAGGAGTACTTGTGGCACCTTAGAGACTAACAAATTTATTTGAACATAAGCTTTCGTGGGCTACAGCCCACTTCTTCGGATGTGGCAGTTGACCCAAAAGAGGAGGCTGCCCTCTTCAGTGTCAAGAACACGATATCTAATAAGAACAATGAGGAGTCTATCTAATAAGTGCTCTGGTAACTTAAAAAGGGGGATCCATTTGTGCTGAATCATCTGTGGTGGTTTTAAAGTATACACAGCTCTGATAGTAATTGCTGAGAGCGTTATACTTTTGAGATTACAGATCAAAATTCTACCCTTGCCCAGCTGCTCACTGAGCAGATGAGAGCTGCAGTAGGCATTCCGTTAAGTAACATTAATTGGATATCTTGGGATTTCTTTTTATGTAGTCTCTGCTGAAAGGGTTGGGAACAGTGGAGTTGGTGGAAGAGCGGTCGCTCACAGGAACCTGGGACATAAACACTTTGGAGCGATGGAAATGGAAATCAGCACAACATATAAGCAAAGGTGGGTGGGAAACTAGATTTTGTTTCCTTTTTTCAAGTCCCAACCTGTTGACAAGATATTGTTGTGTTAACTGGGGTTCTTTCAACCCAAAGCTCTTGGTAACTTTTACTCTGTGCGAGGAGGTGTCAGGAAATAAATCAGGGGAGACACGGCCGTCCGACCGTTAGATGGCTGGCACAAACAGGACAACACAAGTGCTTTCACTTAAAGCTAAACTTTACTTAATCTCAAGCACTTACACACGTCTGCAACAAGATTAGTAAAACACCCCCAACCCTTGATAATTACCAAAGCTGAGTGTGGCTTTCGGGTGGCACAGTGGCAGCCCATCTGCCGGTGTGGAACACAAGATGCATCCAGAGGGAGAGGCCAGTCCAAAGAGTCCCACCTATCTCAAGCTTTTCCCCTTATTTATACATTAGTAATACGACATGTCCCTTAAAGAAAACTTGTCAAGCAAACAGTTCCAATGGGCAAGCAAGAGGCTCCTTCTGATTATTGATTAACCAGGTGTGGGTTTTTCCAGAGTCTGCAGCCTTGAGACCCCAATAGACATTCCTGAGGGTACATCCTGCTCTTTAAAAATGCATGTATCAGCAACTTCAACACAACTCTTATCAGGAAGGACGCGGGGTCAAGCTGCCCTTTCTGAGGCATCCTAACCCCCCCTGCACCTTGGTCAGGCTGCATGGCCACTTTACAGCCTGCTGACCACTTTACTGGTTTGCCAAAGTCTCCCTGTACAGATGGTATTTTCATTGGATGTTGCCGCTCAGGAAACAGTCTCACTTAGCAGATACAAA
The DNA here is from genome assembly GCF_002925995.2 of Terrapene triunguis. Lineage (NCBI taxonomy): Eukaryota > Metazoa > Chordata > Testudines > Emydidae > Terrapene > Terrapene triunguis. The sequence goes on from NW_020664417.1 coordinate 80,552,548, forward strand.
TGACCTAAAAGAGTTGTTATAGGTGGGGTTGGTAGTACAGCATATTATTAAATTTGCCTAAAACTTCCCATTGTAAGACCCTGTTTTCATTACTTAAAACTTTGCCAAACTTTAACTGTTTTTGTGAAACTTTATATATTGGGAGTCTGCCTCAGGCTAAATGTTCTTCATAAATTTCAGCCAAAATTATTCAGCTATTTCTGAGAATGAGGCTAGGGAAAAGTATGTAGTTTTATGCGTGATAAAAAATGGTGGTGACCTCGTCTTTGAGAAATTCAGCCAGCCTCCTAGTTTAGAGCAGGAACTTGAAATTTGACAGATGAGTGGCTTTTGTGTGAAGGATATCCCTTTTGCCAGACCTGTGAAAATCTGCCCACATTTGGCCAAACATTGCAGATTGCACATGCTTGGGAGACTTGCTAAAACTTGGCAGCTAAATTCCCCATACATTCCGTCTGTATGGAGCATGCTCCTATCTGGGGCGGAGTAGGATTTTCTCTGCAATTGCTACTCTGGGCTGCTGTGAACCAGGCTGTATCCAGGCATTGGTACTGAGAGCAGCGAGACTGTCTCTCCTGTGCTCTCAGTGACTCTCTACTGGGCCCAGGCACCATGGAGGAGGAAGCAACCTGATTCAAAAGCAGAGGGTGACAAGAGCTAGACCATGGAGGAAGGGTAGGGGAGTAGATTGGGACAAGGATTCTGAGGGGAGGGTGGGATCCTGGAACTGGAGGCTGGCCGGGGAGGATGTAAGGGAAAGGAAAACTATGGGATGGGAGAGTGGCAAGATTGAGGTTGGCTGGACAAGGAGACTGTGACAGGGAGCCAATGGGGTGAGAGGAGACAGATCTAATGAGGAGCTAGGGTGTGGGGAAAGAACTGGGATTGTCTGGGCAAAGAGACTGAGACATGAAGCCAAGGGAGCCAGATGCTGAGACTGGAGGAGGAGCCCGGGGAGGGAAGCTGGGAGCCAATGGGGACAAGGAATGTGGGTGGGGTAGGGAGTGACTGGAAGCCAGGAAAGACAGTACAGATAAGGAAATGAGAGGGGGGAAATGGGACTAACTGGGCAAAGAGGTGGAAGAAGGAGCTGGGGGAGTTGTAGTGGAACTGGAAATGGTTGGGCAAGGAGACTGGGACAGGGATGAGAAACCTGTGGAGACTGGAAGCCCACAAGAATAGAATTGGGATAAGAAGCTGGGTGGGGAGGAGACAGAACTGGGACAGGGATGGTGCAGAAGGGATCAAACTTTTGGGGGAAAGGGTAAAAGAGCACAGCCCCCTTGAGATCCTGGAATAGAACTCAAGATTCTTGAGTCTTACCATTCCTCTGATGTCAGCAGATGACTGAGAAACCCCCTGGCAAAGTGTCCATCCATGCTGATGACCCACATCGGTGTCAATATGATCCCATGTGACAGAAATTCTCTTTTTTTCACTTGGTTGTTTTAAGAACCTAGGATATCTTAGCCCAAAAAACCCTATGTTAAAAGATCATTATTAAGGTTGCAAAGTCAAGCATTCAGAAGTTAGGAAACGCTGAAATAAGGTTGCCCATGCAATCTTAATTCAGCCCCCTTATGAGGATACTTTACGATACAGTCTTTAATTACACGGTCATGTACTTTTTTTTCCACAGGACCCCATCCTCACTCATTGCACAGGATGGGCGTCCTATGGAATGAGTTGTGGTTCTGTAGTAAAGGAGGTTGTTTTCTGTAGGACCCCTGCCTCCTTTGTTGCAGGAGTTGGAAGGTGTGTAGTGAATGAGGCAGGGGATTGCAGGAAGAGAAAGGACTGTCTTATGATTAAGGCAGTTGAATGTTGCTCTAGAGAATTGGATTCTGTCCCTGACACAGAGTTTCTATGTGATGCTAGACAAGTCACTTAAATCAAACTTTTCAGCGGTAGTCACTAATGGTAGTTCCTCATTTTTCGGGTGCCTGATTTGAGACTGGGATCTGATTTCCAGAAGTAAAGCCTTTACATCTGCAGCTGAAGTCAATGAGAGCTGTACTTTGAACATAGAAATATTATATAATGCTAAGTGCTCTGAAAATTCAGGTCCAGGTGTCTCAAATTAGACATGCAAAGTTGGGGTACTTGACCTTAATCTCAGGGTTTCTCAGTTTCCCATCTGTAAAATGGAGATGATAATACCCCTCCCCCTTATCTCAAAGGGGTGTTGAGAAGATAAATTAATGTTTTTGAAGCACTTAGATACTGTAGTGATGTGCAGCATAGGAAAGTCAATGAGCAGGGTTTGTATAGTGCAGTAAATAAGGTCTGGAGCCACATATTGAACAATGGAAATAAAACAAAATATTGAATAGTTGCTCATTAAGTGAGCACTGTCCATTCTGTGCACCGACTCTCAGTAGGTGCAATCTTGGACAGAGGATTAGCATCTATCAGAGTAACGCTGAGACCCTAGTTTGTGCATTTGTTTACTTTTTACCATAATTCATATAAAGGTGGTTAGAAACCCAGATCAGAAAACCCACAGACTTTGGGGAAGTTGAGTTCCGTATCCAAAATGTGTAGTTTGGGCTAATTTCAAGTTTGTTTGTGGTTGTGTATTTGTTGTATTGCACAGAGGCTGGGGTGGTGGTATTTTACTTTGTTTCTGACCTCTATTGCATTGTTTTTCCTTTTTTTAAGCATCTTACTCTATTTGTGGTTCTGGGTTTTGAGTTATGGTTTAAGGGACACAGAAGTTGCAGTAGTTAATATTGAATGTTAATATAAAAAAAAAGTTTCTTGAATTGTAATCTTGGCCAAGCCACTGACTGCATGACCTCGAGAAATGCAGGCAAACATAGGTAAGACACTAAGAGCTCGTCTACACTTAAAATGCTACAATGTCAGAGCTGCGCCGCTGTAGCGCTTCAATGTAGACTCTCCCTAGAGTGACAGGAGGAATTCTCCCATTGGCAAAGGTAATCCACCTCCCAGAAAGGTGGTAGCTAAGTCAACAGAAGACTCCTTCCATCATTCTAGTTCTGTCTACACTGGGGATTAGGTTGGCTTAACTCCACGCTCAGGGATGTGGATTTTTCACACTCCTGAATGACGTAGTGAATCAGATTTAATTTTCTAGTGTAGACCAGGCTTAAGTGAACTGCAGAGCCACCTCAGCAAAGCAGCAGTTTTGGAATATTAAGTGTTGGATTTTTCTCTCCATTTGCCTGGACACTCTGGAAATGTGCACCTTTTCTTCTGCCTGAGTGTATCACTAGGGTGGGACTAGTATCAGTAGCATGAGGCAGAGAGTGAAAGGTGGATAGTTTACAGTATATTTTAAAATTATGAATGTGTGTTCCTTAGAGTTATAGGTGCAGCTGTTTAAATTAGAAAAGAAAATCTGTTCAAACCTAAGTGGATCAAAAATGTTGAGACAACAAAATACTGTGTGCATTTGATTTGAAATGAAGCTTTTCAGAATAAATGACAAATCATAAACACCTGCATTTTTGTATTTTATAGGGCTCTCCAGTAATACAAAGAAGACCACAGAAAACTCTACTGTGACTATTCACCCAAAGGAAATTAGGACCTTTTTTGTGTACTTTCAAGGTCAATGAAAGTTTGCAGAGTATTCCTAGGCCAACTGTTGAGTAACCCGCTGTTTGTTTTTTTTTAAAGAAATGAAGCAACCGTTTTGAGAACTTTTTTCCTAGTATTGTAAATGGAAGGAATAATTATTCTGTAATAAACTGTAAAACTTGATTAAATTATCAAAATTAGTTGCTGGTTCCTTTGCTTCTTTTTAAAAGAAATGACCCCTTACTTTCTTAGGTCAGCTATTTAAAACATGCTTTTCTTGACATTAAAAGTGTTTAACTTGAAAATAGGAAAAAAAGAGGAAAATATCTGACTGGCTATGACTCAATCTATACTGCAGTACAAATGTATCAGCCAGGACATGAAACTGGGAAGCTGTGATTGTATTTCTTTGCATTGTTAAATCCATTTCAGTTCTACCTATTTTTAAATTTTAAAAATGGTGGGCTTTGCCTGGATTATTTAGTCTCTTGTTCTCATAAAGAATGTAAAGCTACAGTTGCCTGCCAAGTTCAGACAACATGTACACTGATTGTGAGAAATGTTCATTAATAACTATATTGGGAAGGAGTTACATGTGAAGGATTACATTTAGGGTTATAGAAGTGTTCGTTACAAATAGTAAGAACTGCATTTATTTAAGGTAATCTATTTTTTAAAAAAACACACACTGGTGTTCTTTATTAGCTAAAGAAATGCTCATCATCATAGAGAATTGGATTTTTTAAAACAAAATGAAATATGTTTCTCTAGTATCTGCTCAACTCTACTTAATGTGGCGCTATGGTGCCTCATTGTGCTGTCATATACACCTGTGTAGATATGCTGAATGAAATGGAGTTACTCCAAATTTAAACCCATGTCTCTGAGATCAGAATCAGGTCTGTCATTTTTAGTATTTTGAATTGCATCAGAAACTGTGAATTCTGCTTGCTGCAACATGGTGCAAAATATTCCATGCTGTCTCCCTGCCTAGAGGGAGAAAAAAGGGAAAGAAGAACATAGAGCAAATGGGGCCACTTCATTTAAACCTGTGGACTAATGTGGCCTATTGCTTCAAAAGTAACGCTAGTGTTGAACGTTTAGTTTCTTTGTATTGCCTCTGCTTAATAGTACCAGTAGTCACAGCTAGCTTTCACATAACACCTCATTGAGGTCTTAGATAATAATGAAAATAGCATTTTACTGTTATATTTTTCATAGATTAATAAATTCTAAGCTGGAAGAGACCACTGTGATCATCTAGTCTGACCTCCTGTATAATTACTCCTGGGGGAATTCTGCGCCACTGCACACATGTCCCCCGCAGATTTCTTTGCTTCCTCGCAGAAAAATACCGTTCATACTGGACTACCTCCTTCACCTAAAACAACAAGGCCTGTCCCTGTAATCAATAAGGGTCCACTTAGCCGCCATCTCCACCTTCCATCTGGGCGCGGACGGATTCTCGGTCTTTGCAAACCCTTTGGTCAGTTGTTTCCTCGAAGGCCTGGACAGGCTCTTCCTGCAAACGTGTCAGCCTGTCCCGGCCTGGGACCTTAGTCTGGTCCTCTCCAGACTTACGGGCCCTCCATTTGAACTGCTGGCGACGTGCTCCCTGCTCTCTCTCTCATACAAAGTCGCATTCCTCGTGGCAATAACCTCAGCTAGGAGGGTGTCAGAGCTCAGGGCCCTCACATCCGAGCCCCCTTACACAGTCTTTCACAAGGACAAGGTCCAACTCAGACCTCACCCGGCTTTTCGCACTAAGGGTGTCTCCCAGTTCCACATGAGCCAGGACATCTTCCTCCCAGTGTTTTACCCCAACCCACACTCCTGTGATAGGGAGCGCAGGCTTCACTCATTGGATCTACGTAGGGCAGTAGCCTTCTACATAGAGAGGACTAAGCCATTCTGGAAGTCTGTCCAACTATTCGTGGCCGTGGCAGACAGAATGAAGGGCCTCCCTGTCTCTTCCCAATGCATCTCGTCGTGGATCACATCCCGCATTCGGGAGTGTTATGGCCTGGCGAAGGTGCCTGCCCCACCAATTACCACTCACTCCACCAGAGCTCAGGCCTCCTCTGCTGCATTCCTGGCGCAAGTCCCTACTCAGGAAATCTGCAGGGCGGCAACGTGGGCCTCGATACGCACATTCACGATGCACTATGCGATTACACAACAGGCCAGAGATGAGGTAGCCTTTGGACGAGCTGTGCTCCAATCAGTGGATGACTCCAACCCCACCTCCTGAGCTTTGGCTTGTGAGTCACCTGGTTGGAATGGACATGAACAATCACTCAAACAAGAAAAAACATTTTCTCACCTTCTCGTAACTGTTGTTCTTTGAGATGTGGTGTTCATGTCCATTCCAATACCCACCCTCCTACCCCTCTGTCAGAGTAGCCGGCAAGAAGGAACTGAGGGGGTGGAGGGTCGGCAGGGCCCTATATTGGGTGCCATGAAGGCACCACTCCAGGGGGCGCCCAGGCTGATCCTATGGATGCTGCTAAGGAAAAATCTTCCAGCTGGTGTGCACACGGCTTGCACACACCTGGTTGGAATGGACATGAACAACACATCTCGAAGAACAACTGTTACGAGAAGGTGAGTGACTTTTTTTTCTAATCCTTCAGTCATTCTTGTGGTTCTTCTCTGAACCCTCTCTAATTTATCAACATCCTTTGTGAACTGTGGACACTAGAGCTTGACCTGGTATTCCAGCAGCAGTCTCATTAGTGCCAAATACAGAGGTAAAATAACATCTCTACTCCTACTGGAAATTCCCATTTATGCATCACAGGATTGCATTAGCTCTTTTGGCCACACCGTCACACTGGGATCCCCAAATCTTTTTCAGAGTCACTGCTTCCCAGGATAGAGTCTCCCATCATGTAAGTATGGCCTACGTTCTTTGTTCCCAGAAGTATATATTTACATTTAGCTGTATTAAAACAAATAATGTTTTCTTGCACCTAGTTTACCAAGCTATCTAGCTTGATCTGAATCAGTGATCTGTCCTCTTCATTATTTACCACTCCCCCAATTTTTGTGTCATCTGCAACTTTATCAATGATGATTTAATGTTTTCTTCCATATCATTGATAAAGATGTTAAATAGCATAGGGCCAAGGACCGATCCCTGCGGGACCCCACTGGAAACACACCCATTCAATGACAGTTCCCCATTTACAGTTACATTTTGAGACCTATCAATTAGCCAATTTTTAATCCTTTTAATGTGTGCCATGTTCATTTTATATTGTTCTAGATTTTTAGTCAAAATGTTGTGCGGTATCAGTTCAAGTGCATTAGAGAAGTCTAAGTATATTACATCAACACTACTACCTTTATCAACCAAACCTGTAATCTCACCAAAAAAAGATATTTTAGTTGATGGGATCTGTTTTCCATAAACCCATGTTGATTTGCATTAATTTCTTTATCTTCTTTAGTTCTTTATTAATTGAGCCCCGTATCAGCCATTCCATTATCTCGCCCAGGATCGATGTCAGGCTGACAGACCTATAATTATCCGGGTCATCCCTTTTACCTTTTTAAAAATTGGCACAACCTTAGCTTTCTTCCAGTCTTCTGGAATTTCCCATGTCTTTCATTTGAGGCTCTCAAAGCTTTTTAGAAAGATGCAATAGTATTACGATCCCCATGTTTACACATGGAGAAACTGAGTGTCTGGATCACAGAGAATGTGCAAGATCATCCAGCAAGATGGTAGAGGAGTATAGAATTGGACCTGTGGCCTTGTCTATATGGGGCAAATTGATTGGCATAATTGACTGTTATAATTTAGCTCTTCTGGATTAATTCCTTCCTGGATACTCTCTATTCCAGAATAAAGTCACTTTTATTCCAGAACATAAGAACATAAGAATGGCCCTACTGGGTCAGACCAAAGGTCCATCTAGCCCAGTATCCTGTCTTCCGACAGTGGCCAATGCTAGGTGCTCCAGAGGGAATGAACAGAACAGGTAATCATCAAGTGATCCATCCCCTGTTGCTCATTCCCAGCTTCTGGCAAACAGAGGCTAGGGACACCTAGCAATTATTCCAGAATATCTATTGTATTGTTTTATAGTCAAATAATCCACTAGTCTTAATAATTATTCATTGCTAATAATTTGACAATTGTCTGTATCAGATACATAGTTAATATATATACAGAGCATCTTATCTCAGGTCAATCTATCAGTCTACTAAAACCAACTGCCTCCTCAGTCTGTTAGTTCCCATGCCCTGAAGACTCTATAGCAGGGGTCAGCAAACTCCCCGCGCTCCACACCCCATGAGTCCCCTTCCCCCCCTCTCCGTAACACCCCCTTTATAGCCCCCCCCCCCCGCTACATCCCATAGAGTCCTCCTCCCCCACCTCGGTAACATCCCTTAAGCCTCTCCCCACCCCCCTGCGCCACACCCCATGAGTCCTCCCACCCCATCTTGGTAACATCCCTTACTATATGCAAACTTTTAATGAATGTGGATTTCCACAATGAGAATGACACCGGACTTTGATGCCATTGTAAAGAAAGGTGACCAGCTGCATTGTTCACATTAATCAAAGAGGGCATGGAAAGGGGGAAAGTTTGGGTTAATTATGATGGTATGTTTATGATGGTATATTTATAATAGTAAGCAAGATTTAATGTTTATTTCCACTAAAATGTATCTTTATTAAATAGAGTTTATTTGCGTATCTCTGAATTGTTAATTTCGTGAGCATTCATGGCCCGCCATACAATTTCCATACCCAGATGTGGCCTTCAGGCCAAAAAGTTTGCCCACCCCATCCTAAAGCCACAGTAATATCACATCCCCTTCCTTTTAATTTTTATTAATGATTTATTAATCTGTGTGTGTGTGTGAGAGAGAGAGAGAATTAACAGCTTTCTATGAACTTTTTAACAGGTCTGCTTAGACGCAATGAATATCTAACGTATATTTGCTGTATTATTGAAGTTATTCTTATTACTTAGAGGAATTATGTCCTTTTCATTTTCTTGCAGTTCTTGTTGCTGTATTATATTATTTCTTCTGTGAGCTAAGTCTGATCTTGCAGATAACATTTGCAGATGTCTCCAATTTTGTCTATACACTTGAGCACTATTAGTCATGACATCATAAGATTGAGGGGCTACCTCTTTCTGAGCCCAGTTTCTACCATTATAGATGTACATTCTCTCATTTGGTTTCAGATAAGGTAGTTTATGTGATCCTCTATTTGATTACAAACTTGACTGATATTTATACTTATATCCTTCCTGAAAAAACATAGGTAGTGTGTTTCTTACCTTTCTGTAAATAACAATTGTGCAGGGGATAAAACTTGTTGTAATGGCAGTGTGCTATAATTTAATAATGCCAAATATAAATCAGTATTTGTTTCTTCGGCTTTTATTAGTAATCTTTTTACTATTTTAACACCATTTTCAACTAGCCCACTAGACTGTGGGTAACCTGAACTTGATGTGATATATTTGAAATCATATGCTATGGCAAATCTTTTAAACTCTTGACTGAAATAGAGGTTCATTATCAGTTATTACTGTATTGGAAATGCCATGCCTTGCAAAAATTGATTTAATTTTATTAATGACTTGTTTGGCACATTGTTTTTTAGTCTATATATTTCAGGAAAATGCCAAAAATAATCAGTAACTATAAAATATGCATGTCCTTTATATTCAAATAGCTCTAAACCTACTTTAGGCCAAGGTCTTTTGTTTTCTTGAATAAATGTCATAGGTTGTTTAGACTAAGCATTTCTATATTTTTGATATATGTCAGTCTTTTACATAATCCTCCATGTTTAGTTCATTTGTGGCCAATACAGAACTTTTCTTGCTCTACATTTACATTTTTCTATGTCTAAATGTCTCTCGTGTATACATTTCAACATGTCTGCTGTTAACCCTAAGGGAATTACTATTCTATTACATTTAAACAGAATTCTTTCAATTACTGATAAATCTTCAATAAATTGATTATGTGGCTCTGGAATTAGCACATCAATTTGCAGAGTTATTCATTGGCATTGGTAAAGTGGATACAATGTATAATATAGAGCTAAATGAAACAAAGAAACCAGTTATTCATGCAACTAGAAAAATACCCAGAAACCAATTTTCTTCCTGTGTAATGTCAGCTCTGTAATCCTTATTTGGTATCTTTTCCGAGACTTTTGAATTTTGAGCTCAGTGTGCATTTCTAAGTTTTTCCAGACTTCTCTGTTTGCAAACTTTTGCAAAATGATTCTGTTTCTTGCGGATATGACAGGTTTGACCATATGCTGGACATTGTCTAGATTGGTGCCTCCTTCCACATCTAGAACATTCTTTCATATGCTCATTTTTAAACTTTAATACTTTCACTCTGTTTTCCCTCCATAGACTTGTTTTTCACTTTTTCTTATTAAGTCTATATTCACATCTTTGTGTGTTTTCTTTCTAAAATGTGCAATTCTAATCTAGTTGTTGATTAAGTTCAGCAGATTGGCAAATTCTCACTGCTTTTTCCAGATTTAGATCTGGCTCTTGTTACAGTCTTTCCCCTTCTCCCCCGCACTGATATCTTTTGTACCCATCACAATTTGATCTCTTATCATTGACTCAGAGTCCGGAAATTACACGCCTGGACTTCTTGTCTTTAGATCAGTGAAAAATGATTCAAAAGTCTCTTCCTCCATTTGATTTCTTGAGTGAAACTGAAGTCATACAAGTGTTTGTCTAATTTGTTCATAAAAACCTGCAATGATGGAGATTCCACAACCTTCCTAGGTAATTTGTTCTAGTGCTTAACTACCCTGACAGGAGGTTTATCCTAATATCCAACCTAAAACTCCCTTACTGCAATTTAAACCCACTATTTCTTGTCCTGTCCTCAGTGGCTATGGAGAACATTTATCACCCTGGTCTTTATAACAACCTTTTATGTACTTGAAGACTTATGTCCACCTCAGTCTTCTCTTCTCTAGAGTAACCAAACCCAATTTTTTCAATCTTCCATCATAGGTCATATTTTCTAGACCTTCAATCATTTTTGTTGCTCTCCTCTGGACTTTCTCCAATTTGCCCACATCTTTCCTGAAATGTGGTGCCCAGAACTGGACACAATACTCCAGTTGAGACCTTATCAGTGCTGAGTAGAGTGGAAGAATTATTCTTCTTCAAATAGTGTCCCTATGTGTCCTCCACTGTAGGTGTGTCTGCGCCCCTGTGCTGCTGATTGGAGAACTTTGGTAGCTGTCTGTCCCACCCGAGCATGCGCTGCTCCCCACCAGCCATCAGGTTAGACAGCGTGCATGGGCATTCCTTTTTCAGTTCCTTCTCTACCACCCCTGGCTAGAGATGGAGCAAAGAGCTGTCTGTTCATGGATCTGTTAATTCTATTTAGTTTTGTAAATTTTTCACTTCTCTTGAAGCCTTTTCCTTTGTTTTATCTTTTTTGTTGGTCATGCCAGAAGAAAGAAGGCAGGAAGAAAGGAAAAAAATAAAGGGTTTGCCTCCTACCAACTCCCTTGGACAAAGGTATATCTGGGCTTCAAAAAGTGCCTCAGTTGAAAGGAATCTATCCCAGTGACTGACAGACACTCGCAGTGCGTTCGCTGATTGGGAGAGAAGCACCAACCTCACCTCCCTCCACCTCATGGCGTGGATACTGTGTGGTTGAACCAGGAGTGGGCCTGCTCTGATGAGGTCCAGCAAGTCTTCCTGGAAAGCAGGAAGCCTTCCACCAGAACAACCTATCTGGCCAAATGGATGAGGTTCTCCCACTGGGTGTCTGAGCATTGCATGTCTCCATGACACTCCTCCTTACAATCTATCTTAGATTACCTGCTTCATCTTAAGAACCAGGGACTGGCCCTCTCTTCCATCAGGGTGCACCTTGTGGCCATCTCCGCTTTCCACCGATCCAAGGTCAGACGGTGTTTTCGCACAACATCTCGAGCAGATTCCTGAGAGGCCTTGAGAGGCTCTTCCCGCCGGCCCAGGCTCCTATCCCACAATGGGACCTTAACTTGGTTCTTTCTAGGCTCATGGGCCCGCCCTTTGAGCCCCTGCTCCCTTTTCCACCTGCCATGGAAGGTCACTTTCCTTGTGGCAGTTACATCAGCGAGACAAGTGTGGGAGATTAAAGCCCTGACATCGGAGCCACCGTATACAGTGTTCTACAAGGACAAAGTCCAACTGTGACCCCATTTGGCCTTTCTCCCAAGTGGTGTCTTCCTTCCATGTCAACCAGGACATCTTCCTCCCAGTGCTTTGTCCCAAGCCACACACCACTAGTGAGGAAAGGAGGCTGCATGCCCTGGACGTTAGACATGCCCTGGTGTTTTACCTGCAGCATACCAAGCCCTTCCGCAGGTCAACCCAGCTCTTCATTGTGACAGCGGACAGGAGAAGGGCCTTCCGGTGTACTCGCAGAGGATTTCCAACTGGACCACCTCCTGCATCCAGACCTGTTACGAGTCCCACCACCACCGATCATGAGGGCCCATTCGACCAGAGCCCAGGCGTCTTCGGCGGCCTTCCTCGTGCACATTCCCATTCAGGACATTTGCAGAGCTGCGACATGGTCTTCGGTTCACACGTTCCCAGTGTGTTACACCATCATTCAGCAGGCCAGAGATGATGCTGGGTTCGGTAGAGTGGTGGTGCAATCTGCACATCCATGAACTCCTACCCGCCTCCATTGGTACTGCTTGGAAGTCACCTATCATGGAATGGACATGAGCAACCACTCAAAGAAGAAACGACAGTTACCTGTTCCATACCTGGTGTTCTTCGAGATATGTTGCCCATGTCCATTCCATAACCCGCCCTCCTTCCTCCCTGTTGGAGTTTCCAGCAAGAAGGAACTGAGGGTGAGGGGAGCCGGTGGTGCCCCTTATACTGCAGCATGTGCACACCACTCCAGAGGGTGCTAGAGCCAGTACCTTACGGATACCACTGAGGGAAAAATTTCTGGCACCGGTGCATGTGGCGAGCGCACACACCTAATATGGAATGGACAAGAGCAACTCATCTTGAAGAACACCAGTTACAGAAAAGGTAACTGTCTTTTTATTCCTACCCTTTGTTTCCTATCTTTTAACCAGTTACCAATCCATAAAAGGACCTTCCCTCTTATCCCATGACAGCTTACTTTGCTTAAGAGTTTCTTAAGCCAACTGTTCTTTGTTTATACTCGCCCTCCTCGCTGCTATTGTCAGTGGAGCTGCACTGGTGCAGTATGACGACATTGGAATGTGTAGTAGATAAAGTAATGGGAATGGTTAGCATCAGCCATATGCATGTTCATCTCATCCTCCGATTCAGACAGAATTCTTTAGAAAAAACAGATGCATGAGGTTAATGAAATGGATGAAGTGTACTAGGAGAGGGATGAAGCAGCTCAGGGAAATTCATCTTTATCTAGTGCTTCCAAAGGAGTGACAGTCAAGAAACTGACTTGAAAATAACAAGGATTCCGGTGGCACCTTAAAGACTAACCGATTTATTTGGGCATAAGCTTTTGTGGGTAAAAAACCACACTTCTTCAGATGCATGGAGTGAAAGTTACAGATGCAGGCATCATATAATGACACATGAAGAGAAGGGAGTACCTCACAAGTGGAGAACCAGTGTTGACAGGGCCAATTCAATCAGGGTGGATGTAGTCCACTCCCAATAATTGATGAGGAGGTGTCAATTCCAGGAGAGGCCTTTGCCAATCCGCCCTGATTGAATTGGCCCTGTCAACACTGGTTCTCCACTTGTGAGGTACTCCCTTCTCTTCATGTGTCATTATATGATGCCTGCATCTGTAACTTTCACTCCATGCATCTGAAGAAGTGAGGTTTTTTTTACCCACAAAAGCTTATGCCCAAATAAATTGGTTAGTCTTTAAGGTGCCACCGGACTCCTCGTTGTTTTTGTGGACACAGCTACCCCCTGATACTTGACTTGAAAATGGGACACTTACATGCGTGGAAACTCAGCGCTGTGTTCATACTCTAGGAAGAAAACAAGAGACTGCTAATGTTCATTATTAAGGGGCAAGCAGTTAGGCTTAATTTAAAAAACCGTGTTCAGCAATTCAGACAGATTGGACTGGGTTTTGAAGGAAAGAATGTGTCATTGTAATTCAAGAGATGTGTTAGAATAAAGTTGTTTTGCTTTCAGATGTTATGAAGTAACTACAGCAGAAGGAACAGGAAGTTAAATTTCACATCTGACACGTTCTCTCTCACTGACTTTCAATTGAGAGGCACTGGTGAGAGCTTTAATAATCCTGAGTGATGACCACAATTATCCTGAAACTCATCCTTTTGACAGAGTGCTTTGGCTACTTGGGTAAGTTCTTTGAAGTTTTTGGGGGGTTGGGATTTGGTGCAGTTGGTATATCTGTAATTCTCTAGGGTTAATCAAAAAAATCATCTTGGTTTTAAAAATCCAAAAGCTAATGCCCAAAATATGTATAGAACAATTAAAGCATATGTAGCTGCTGTGCAAGCCCCCCAAATAGATTTCCATGTGTGCATGTTTGGGAGAACATTACTCAGGTTTTTATAGTGCAGAAGGCAAAATTGTTTGTGCTGAATCCAAGCTACCGTTGGCAAAATACCATGTGATTAGAAGAAGTTGCTCAAAGAGCATTAGCCCAAAAATGTTTGTCTTAGAGGACATCCAAAGATTAAAAAATTACATTGTACTAATTCCAAAATGATGTCAGCAGGTTAATAATTATGAATTTCCTTCATTTAAAATTAGACCTTTATAGTAAGTTCTTCATTGAGATTAACTCTCACTGTAAAATTTTAAAATATTGTGGAGACTTTCTTCCAGAACAAATAGCTACTGAAATACAATGCAGTTTAGTTTTTGTATCACAGCTTTCATACAAACTGTATTGCAAAAAGCTGAACAGCGTTAAATATTATAGTAATAGCACTAAATAGAAAAGCAGAAGACGAGAGAAATTAAGATATTTAGATAAGAGAAAAAAAGGTGTTTTCTGATGTGTTTTTAACAGAGAGGAAACCAATAAGGCAGGGATGCAGGAAACCTGTCCTATACAATAACAATATTTTAAAAAACCCTAAAATTAATTAGCTCAAAAATCTTGAAATTAATATGATACCGTGCCACTTTAGCAACCCAATAATCTTACTATTTAAATATTCTTCCCTTCCTTCCCTCTTTCCCCCCATTTTTTCTGATGTTTATTCACCACTATGTTCTATCTTGGTCATTCTGTATTTCAGTTCTAATATCTTTCAGGTGGATACTAAATTTTTACCCAGCATTTAAAGTGCCATTCAAACCAATGATACGATGCACAAGTTTAAAATAATAATAAAGGCAAGAGCTGCTTTTTCTGAAAGAGAATATATTGTAAAGTAGGAAGGGGGAAAAATCAATGCTTTCTTGTGGGTGTGCTTTTAAATCTTAATAAAATTTCAAGTGAACTTTGCAAGTCTTGGGGCTGATGCTGCTGTTACTGTATTAAAAATGAGAATGTTGCCATTGATTTCGGTGGGATTGGAATTGGACCTTCATGGTAGGACTATAAATGATCAAAATTGATTAAATAAATAGCTCGTGTGAGCCACATTGTGAAAAGAAAGGAGGAGAAAGATTTCTTATAGCTTCTCTAGGTGAGAAGAAAGCGTCATCAGTTCAAAAGAAGAAGAAAAGACAGGTTGACACTTTCAAAAAGGATTGCACAGCTCTGATAAAACTTGACCAATGTCTTTAAGAAATTAGTATCGGGAAATTAGTTTTTGTAGTTTTTTTTCCCCATACTAACTTCCCCCTACTGTTACTCACACCTTCTTGTCAACTGTTTGAAATGAGCCACCCTGATTACGTTGGCCTCATTACCACTGCAAAAGTGATTTTTCCTCCTTTGGTATTCTACAGTTGAGAATAGCCCACTTCCACTTTAATTGAATTGTCTCGTTAGCACTGACCCCACCACTTGGTAAGGCAACTCCCATCTTTTCATGTACTGTGTAGATATACCTGCCTACTGTATTTTTCACTCCAAGCATCTGATGAAGTGGGTTTTAGTCCACAAAAGCTTATGCCCAAATAAATTTGTTAGTCTCTAAGGTGTCACAAGTACTCCTCGTTGTTTTTGCTGATACAGACTAACATGGCTACCACTCTGAAACCTGTCACCATTCAAAGGGACAGTTAGTTTCAATATGGGGTTCCCAGGACTGTGAGCCACTTTGTTACCTCCCTGCCTCAGCAAGAGAAAGATTTGCTGGTGCTTAACTGGGTGTCAGCACCCTGATACCATCAGTCTGTTAATCACCCAACCAATTTCCTCGGGGCTCGGCCAGCCCTCACTTTGCCTGGCAGGTTAACAATAGATGCACCTCAGCTGCTGTGAAAGCATTCCCTGTCCTATCCAGATCCTGCCACTGGCACACTCAGAAATTACCAGGTAAACTATCCCCAAAAGAACACACTAGTCCCTTCGGTTCAACAGAGGTCAGCTCCAATATAACATCACAGCACCAAGATATAGTTATAGTGAAAACAATCATACCTTTATTATCAAAAGCTGACATTTAAGAGATAGTGACTAAGGATAACAAATGGAAACCTAAATGGTTACATATAAAACAAAAAGTATAACACCCTTCTTAGAGTCTAAACTTAACTTGTCTAATCCTTATCTAAAGTATTTCTCACCTAGAGCAATCTCCCAGGGTCATCAACCAACAGGGCTCGGATCCACCTTGCATGAATGCAAAAAGCACTGTCCTTTTGCCTTCTTATATCCCTAAAGTTCATTGGTTCGTCCCCAGAGTCAGGCTGACCGCCTGTGGTTTATTCCCTGGGGTGCTGACACCACCTTGTTTTCACAGCCTCATCTTGTTGTCCTATACAAATGGACTTTTACTATGTTGGCTTACAATGCTTATTTTACATGTGAACCAAGGCAGACAGGTGAGTATATATCTCTTTATCTGACAAAACCTGTTTGTGAACCCTGCCTGGGATAGACTCTCAAACATATTTTCATTACCTAGTCACGATTCCTTAAATATCATCCATACCTACATCTTGCAAAAATAAGTTTTTATTAGGTACCTCACTTGACCCTTTTTGGCTTTGGTTACCATGACAGCAGTGTGTTGGGTGTAGTGAGTTTGTCAGGCCTGTCAAGGATTGCTGTTACAGAACAGTGAACCCGTTGCCAGTTGGCACTGAGGTGTTCTCAGGGTCACACTACGGTGTTTGTACTTATTCAGGGGAAAACAGGAGTAACTAAATTTTAAAAAGTGAGGGTGTTGTCATAAAATAGGCTCCATAATGCCATCTATTATTATTATTATTATTATTATTATTATTATTATTATTGTGCTGTTTTATTATACCTGCGCTAAACTTAGTGTTATTTGGTTTTTGTCAATAGCAAATGGTACCAATGAATTAACAATCAGTCAGACACCGTCAGAAATTAAGGTATCCACTGGAATGTCAGCTGAAATTACCTGTTCCTGGAAAAACGATGAGATAGTCGAGCGGTTTAGAGTAACCTGGAAAATACAACATCTCACCTGTAAAGAGGGCACCAGCACAGAGTTATCATCAAAACTTTACTACACAGCCAATGCCACACACAAGGATAAGGCCGTGTTAAAGATCGAAGTTGTGAAAAGAAATGACACAGGAACTTACTTCTGTGAGATAACTACCGAAATACCTTTCATGAAAAAAGGGCTGGGAAATGGAACAACTCTGATTGTTGAAGAGAAAGGTAAACAAGCAGTCGACATGAATTGTTCTATAGAGATGACACTTCATTTGTCTCCCTGAAGATTTTTTAGTCAGAAATGTGTTACTTACTTTTTTTCTCCCTTAAAGATTATAAAACCAATGATCTGACAAAAAAACAGGGTGTTAGGAGCACCCATGTCCTTATTCTGGCTCCGACACTAACTCCTTCTGTAGCCTTGGGCAATTCACTTAACCTCTCTGCTTTCGTTTCCTCAGCTGTAAAATGTTCATTTACTGACATCACCTGATTGCTGAGAGGATTCATTAGACTATTATTTATAGCACCCTTAGGTCTGCTGAGTGCTTCACAGAAGACATAGAACGACACAGTGAAGCCTGGAAGAGCTTACAGTCTATAATTTAGATGAGGCAGTGAATGAGGATGAGAAATGCTAGGGAGAGAGATGGAGTGAGGAAGGGCAATGGTTACATCACTACAGTCACACTGTTACTCAGTTTAGTCATGAGCTTACCCCAGGGGTAGTGTTTTTATCATTTATTATGTTTTATTAATTTATAAAAACAAGCAAGATTAGGAGATACAATAGTGAGTATTTTTGATTCACTTATGGCAAGCATTGCAATGGTCATCAAATGGTTTAAATAAAAATGCTACACACCTGCAATATTGTATTATTTTATTGTATAATTGCAAAATATTAATCATTTTTATTTTAGGGCCCAAAACTGCAAACACTTAAGCATGTGTGTAACTTTGTTTACGAGTTGTCCTATTGAAGGGATTATTCATATGGGCAAAATCACACACACGTTTAAGTGTTTGTGGGATCTAATATTGAACCTAGCCATTGAGGCAATAGGATATCACACACACATATCTAAAAACTTAACAAGGTCTTATATATTGTGCTTTTAGTAATAAGTAACTTGATTTGAAATGTTTGATTGCAGAAGCTGGATCAATGGAAAGCTATCCTTTTATGGCAATTCTAGCCATCTTTCCTTTCCTAATATCAGGGGGCTGTTTCTATCTCTGTTACAAAAAGCAGCAGAACTCAAAACACTCTGGTAAGTGGCACTGCATTTTTACATATAGTCCCTAACAGCAAAATGCTGGTCTCAGAGTATGTGTGCACCTAAAAAAGCAGCACTAGGAGGGGAACTGCATGGTACAACTGTTGCGCCCTCCAGTCCTGACTCTTCATGG
The DNA here is from genome assembly GCF_002925995.2 of Terrapene triunguis. Classification (NCBI taxonomy): domain Eukaryota; kingdom Metazoa; phylum Chordata; order Testudines; family Emydidae; genus Terrapene; species Terrapene triunguis. The sequence goes on from NW_020664417.1 coordinate 80,571,052, forward strand.
GTACTCCAAACAATGAGTGGTAGTTGGGGCATTCCAGGCATTTATTATGAGGCATGGTCCATGTGTGTTTGCATGGACCCTTCTTATGCACCCACAATCACTATGCACCCTCACTTGCTTGAATTACTCATAACCCTGGAAAGAGTAAATGTGTCTCTACAATGTGCTGCCACATATGGATCCTGCAAAGCTGAGCTGTATGGTGTATAAAAGGGACTGCAAAAGTTTGGTGTCTGGGCACCCTTCACTAGCACACAGTAGGTCTACACACTTCTTTGCATGCCATGTAGACCAATGAAAGATCAGTCCCCATCAGTCTACCTTCACAAAGCACTGATGTGACTCCTGAAATGTGTAATAAACAAAATAATGGCTCTGCTTTGTATTTATGTCACATAAATGTGTTCCATCCACCTTCAGTGCCAGAGAGAAGGACCCATGAGGAACAGACACTTCAGGTTACCGAATTGGATGAAGGAACTGAGATAAATGAAGCAGATGAGAGAAATTCTTCTTCATCAAACTCATCAGAATGGGTAGGCGATTTACAGCAGGGGTCGGCCTACAAGAAGTGGGCTCCGAAGTGAGGTACTCATGGAGGTTCAATTGAGCAGACAGAATTTAACAGGAGAACAGGAAGTTGCTGCTGTTTAGTACAGTATCCTACTGCACAACGTAAAACCATGAAATAAAATGAAATGCATTGTCAATAAGAGCAAGGCAGACTTGCTTAATTTTATTTAAAACTGCATGTTGAGAAGGCTGTATCCTACTGTTCCCCCTGAAGTGCTAGAGCATGCCACAACATAGTCCCCCATTGCTACTGCACCCATGGTTAGCAGCTTCAGTGTACTTGACATTGTGGGGCAAGCACAGAACACAAGTATGTATGGCAAGTAAGCAAGAGGAGTAAGGTGGCTATACCATATTGTACTCAGAGGTTCAGCTCCTCACTGATGCTGGAGCAACACCCAATGTAGCTAGGGACTGAGAAAGTTGGCTTTACACTGTCTTTCTGCTCCTCCCTTTGGTCCTGGTTCAGCTCAAGGCACCATTCAAGCAGCTGGAGATCACCGGAGTGCAGAAGCTCTCAGCCATTCCCCTTTTCCCTGGCTATGCCTAGGACATCCCTACATTGGGGTGGCATAAAACCAGTTACACCTGCCTCCAGATTCCCCTGTTCTGGGGAGACACATGGAGCTGGTGAAACCATCTTTATGGGTCTTTGTACTGCCATCAGGGCCTAGATCTGGCCCAGAGTCAGCAGTAAAGGTGTCAGTGGCATCATAAAAATTCATAGCTGTGTCTGATTTCCATTTGTTTGGAAGTTATTCACCTAACCCTAAGCACACTAGCTGTAGCAGGAAAACTGTGTGTGTGTGTGTGTGTGTGGAGCAGGGGGGTCTAGCACTTAAATATAGCCCGACATCATCAAACCACTGTATAAACCTTAAATAATAAATTCTCACAATACCTAAGTTAACAGATTGGGATATTGAGACACAGAGGACCAAATTCAACCCTAGCAGACACAGTTTCCATTGAAATCAATGTGAGTTTCACAGGCTTACACTAAATGTAGCCCAGAGTGGTTAGGTAAAGTGCCAAAGGCCACAGAAGTGGTTATAGACAGAGCTGCTGATGTTAAAACACAGTAGTTCTTGGCTTCTCACCTCATACTCAGTCTCACATTAGCGTTGTTGTTACCACTACTGAAAATCCACTGGTAATTGCCGTGGATGGCACAAATGGTCAGGATGAGTAATTTTTTGGAAACATTTATAATTGAGAGCTTCTTCACCAGAATGCATTGATTCACCCTGGGTCCCTTCCTGACCTCTCGAGGTCCCTTCCAGTTCTATGATTCTATGATTAAAGAGTTTATTTTGTAATACTACAGGAAATATCAAAATAATTTTTGCACTGTCGTCGTAGCCATGTTGATCCCAGTATATTAGCGAGACAAGGTGGGTGAGACAAGGTTGGTCCAGTAAAAGATATTACCCCAGTCAAAATATTTTTTAAAAAATCTATTTTCATTTAAAATATAAAAGTAGACCTCTTATTATGGTGGATAGCTCTGTTACTTGTTAATATTTGATGATGAAATGAGAAAAATTGTGTTGAGAATGAGAAGGCAAGCATCAAAGCTAGGGTGCAAAGCAATCAGTTCACTGCTGGCCATTAGCTTCAATGGACTTGCATGGACAACAAGAATCATCCAGAAGACGTGTGAATATAATTATGAAAGATCTATTGTTGTTATTGTTTTATAACAAAATGGCTGTTAACCACAGTCACCTCTTGTCATGTATCTTTTAAGTTCTAATACAGATTATGAACTTTTTAATAAGAATTGTGATCTTTCATTTCTAAGACTGCCTTGTTATTAGTTGGATCAGGTGACAAGTGTCACAAAGTTTGCAGCAACTGTTTAGAACATTTTTTGCTTGCTTTAAATGAGGTTTTGCTATTTTTTTCCTGGGTTGCATTAAGTACCTTTTCTGGAGACAGCGAGTGTCATGCTGCTGCAAACTAAGTTTATTCATGTCTGAATCCACATCTTATATCCAGTGCAAATCTATCTGCCATCTCTAATTTACGTTCTTACAAAGTGGATGCCATGTAGCTGTGAGCACCACATTTTCTACTTGTTTAGGTATCATAGGCAGTAGTAGTTGTTTTCTACCTCTTGGGGAGAAAGGATGATCATGTGGCTGAAGAACAGGGCTGGGAATCCAGGCTTGGGTCATATTATTGGCTCTGTCACAGATTTCCTACTGCAAGTCACTTCATCTATCTGGGCCTCAGTTTCCCTTCTGTAAAAATGAGGATGATAATACTTTCCTTAAAGCAGTATTGTGAGGACAAATTAAAAAACATCCAATTCTTGACGTCCATTATCACACTATTGTGTACAGCACAAGGCTGAGAATTTTGGGAGAGTTAGTGAGATGATTCTGTGGTAAACACCCCAGACATAACAGAATCTTGTGCTGTGGGCATGCACATGTATGTGGGTTTTGGGGGGAGATGTTTAGGACTCCCAGCATTTTGTTGCAGATCTCATCTAAAGACCTCAAAGATTTTACCCACAAATACTCATGAAATGAAAATTGGATCATTTTGTACAGCTCCGAATAGCACCTAGGTAGCACAGTAACTGGACACTAGATAGATTACATCGAAAACAGCAGTTAAAGGAAACAGCACTGTGGTTTTGTACATAAACCCATGTATAGCGGGGACATTAAAGGACTTGAAAGGTCATGGTGATAGAAAACCAAGCTCAGTTCTGGTGCCATTTAAATAGGAATGGACCTGAACTAAAAGTCAGGATCAACCATTGCAAATTTTGTGGATTCAGATCCAAATGAGAACTTTGCATCTGGCCTCTTCCTATAATGGGATCAATGAAATCCCTGGTTCCAAACATTGGGAAAACTTTGCATTTGAATTCAAATATTGTGGCTTGGGCTTATTTCTAAATGTAGAACTCTATGACTTTTGAGATGGGTCAAATCAGGTTCCTTTTCCGTTCCTTGAGTCCTATTCCAAGTGATGTGTTAGATAATTATTCAGCTTAAAACACACTTTAATAGTATAAGTTTATTTGATGGAAGTTTTCTTTGGTTTTCAAGGCTATTTCCACACTTTATGAGTCCCTTGATTATTTTGCAATGAAGCAAGATGAAGATAAAGATCAGGACAACAAACACTCTGTCACTTTTGCATCAAATGCAGAAGATTAGTAAATCTCATAACTAACAGCAGCAGCTGAGAAATCTAGAAGATTTGAGGAAAACAGCAAGGATCCTCCATCCACTTTGACATTCCAGATTTGAAAGTTCATGTAATTAATGAGAGACCGATAAAACTGGCAAGGCCACTGATTACAATAGCATAATTTGCTTCTTGATCTCCCAGTGTGCAACTGAAATGCAGTGAAGTCTGTTTGCTGTCCCTGGCACACCATTGTGACAGTGAAGCGAGTATGGTACGAGAAGTAAGGTTGGTTTAAAATAATGGAGAAAAGTATTTTTGTTATTGACTTTCATGCAAAATTCCCGGAGTCTTTTGTTGTTGCTGTTTTAAAAGTTTGATATCTCCCTATCAACCTGGGGGTTTATTGTCATGTAGTGGCTTCTCTTCCCCCAGTTCCCAGTGTGCAGGAGTAAACATAACGATGTGCAATCATACTGTGAGCATTTGCCAAACTGAATACCATTGAACCATTAAAAGTGTTGCCTCAGGCAATGGACAGTACATGATGGTTTAGAGGAAGGTGGAGAAAAACCCCACTCTGATAATCACCCAGATAGTTGGGCAATACTGTGCATTGGATGAAATCCTTCCTGACCACTGAGGGGGATCACCAGATGCACTGAAGCATGAGATTTCATTACCCTATCTTAGCATGAGTGAGTTTGCAGGACAGCATGACATCCTATATAGAATATGATAGTTAATGTATTAAAGAAGCTAGCTAGAGCCTTTCTGAGTAAAGTTATTCTCCTACGTGTGCTAAATATTATCTCACAGTTTAAATATTATACATAATAAAAGCTAATTATAACCCACTTTGTGGGGATAAGATTTGGGGTGCTGCAAGTTTTCTCCCACTCTGACAACCTCAAAAATAAGCACTGAAAAATTGTTCAAAAACTAAACACAAGATTAAAAACTGACTTCCTATAAGCCTAATAGGAGGCAAACTTTAACAGCAAACAAACGCAGCGGCTAATATTTTAGACTTATTGAAAACAAGAGAAAGTGGCTGAAACATCAGTGTGTTTGAGTAGCAATCTTTTTTGTCTGCTGTTAAGGTTCATTCTGTGGACAGTGGATTATTTTTGCAACAGTGGGCACAGGTAAGCAGACTTCATCATTATGTAAGAGAGTGCTGATCCAGACGGTCCTGGAGGGTGCCAGCAAACACAGACTGGCTTTTCCAAACTGCCCAGGAACAGCTCTGACACTAAATGTTATTCTGTATCTTTTCAATGAAAATGGAATGGGTTCCAAGTATTTTCTGTGTGTAGCCGTATGTGTAGAGTGAGAGAGACAGTGTGTCAATTGGCAACAGTGCATCTCTCTGTCTATCAGTAAATCTAAATCTATCTGTATTTAACTTATATGTAAATAAAATCAGATTTTCTTAGTTATTTTTCTTCTCTTTTTGTTAAATTTAAATCATTTAAACCACAAGCCTCAGCGTCTCTCATCATGATATTAATTATTACAGGCTTGATCCCTCCGCTGCAGGATAAACCCTCATAAAAGTGTCATGAAGCATCTTTGTGACTGGTGACGTTTCAGAGTGGGACAGATTTCTGTCGGCTTGTCCTATGAGTGGAAAGTCCACTGTTTTGTTTTGTTTGCTCATTATTTTATATTTATTTTTTGTTCTCCAGTGTTATCTCAGTGTTTGAAGTAACAGTTACTTTGCTGTGGAAAACTGATGAGTGGGAGCTCTACATCTACAATGTCACACTGCAGAATCCACTGGAAATTATACATAGGTGGCAGGAGGAGAGAACGGAGCAAGGAGGAACATTTTAACACATCTGTGTATTGCTGATGAGACACACAGTGGCTACATAAACCACACAGATTTGGGGAGCTAGAAATAGAAATCTGATATTTCATGAGCTCCAAAAACAGTTCTCTACCAGTTGAGCTAAAATATATTTCCCTTAGCTGCTAGTAACAGTAGGTCTCTTATTCTTTCCATGATCAATCTCTTTTTCTCTCTCTCTCTCACTCACAAAGAGAGAGAGAGACGGAGAGAGCACCAATACCTTACAAAGGGGAAGGGGTAAAATGAAATTACATTGCTCACAGATCTGCAGTTCCAGGGCTGAAATGTCCTGTCCGGTATTTGGGAAGTAGCATCATTGAAAATGCCTGTTGGCCTCGTCAGGGTGAGGGTGTCAGTAGTCTGGAGATCATAAGGTCCTAGGAAAGTTTTATATCAAGCTCAGTCCATGGACGGACAGGAATTTAGGAGATATATACAATTGGTAAAGCTGAAGGTAACTTTAATATCAAGTGCTTGATCCAAGAAGCTCCCAATAATGCAACAGAGGTAAGTAATAAGTGGTTAGCAACAAATCTGTTTTTCCCATCTGCCAGTGGTAGGCCTGCATTTAAAATACTTATAGATTCATAGATTCTAGGACTGGAAGGGACCTCGAGAGGTCATCGAATCCAGTCCCCACTTCAAGGAGATGCACTGTAGCCAAGAAAGCCAAAGAGATGTTGTGGCTACATACTTAAGAATGAAGGGGCATGCTCTGAGCCGCAGGTCAGCGGCATGTCTGTGAATCATGTTCTTGCTAGACATTATTAATAAGTATTAAATTACGTGATGGCCTCCCCAGTAAGGATTTCTGGATCTGCCCTTGCTAACAGCTGCCTGTATTGCAATATATGACCAGCATTTCTATGTTCTGGCTCTTAAAGGTTACACCCAGTTGTCCTGACCTATTTTTATCCATGAGCTGACTGTGGCTAGAAGCCAGCTGATTTATTTTCAGAGGTCACACCCTTTGCCTGTGCCCTACTCAGTCATTTCACACATGTGCTGCATTTCTTTTGTGGGTTCTTATGTGAGATAAGACTTTGCAATCCCTGTCGAGGACTTCTCACAGCAAGCACACATCTGCTTATTTTGCTTGTTGATTTAATTTTCCTACTGCTGCCATCTTCGCTATGGACTTGCTTTAAAACAGACAGAATGCTATAGTTAATCTCATGTCATATTCTGGCACCCAGCGTGATATTAACACTGGCTGGTCAGACAGTCCCCTGGACCATTTGGTGATCATTCAAACCCATATGCCTAGTAATAAAACATTTCAAACTTCAAGAGAACCTATGAGGATTTGATTTCAGCCACCATTTTGGCCTCTTTCCTCCTGAGCAGGGTGTATCCAGGAGCACGTTTCAAAAGGTTTAATTTTAGATTCAAAGCACCTCTCTGCACATAGGTGAAAACCTTATTAAACAATAAGGCAGCTATGATGTCATGGGACCCACAGGATGCTGTCGCTGGGGGTTGGTGCACTAGCCACAGCAATTAAGTACTGCAGATTTCAATACTCCTTGGCTCACATTTAAATTATTTTTCCTAATTTTGAAAAATCTTTTACCCTCCATGGGGAGGTGGATTCTCCCTCCCCTCACCCAAAGCTACTTGTGCACTGGGGGGCCTTTCTCCAAAGGCATTTGTGGAAGGAAGGTGTGAAGCAGATTTTCCTTCTTCTGTGGAGTTTGGGTGCATTGGCAGAGGTGATTGGTACTATAGACCGGTGTTTCTCAACCTTTTTGATACCAGGGCCAGGCTTGCTGCCTTACTAAAGTGTGTCAGGGAGATCTCAGGGATCGGCACTGGCACTGGTCCGTGGACTGGTCATTCAGAAACACTGCGATAGACCACCGAGTGCTAGGTGCAATGGTATTGCTTTTATGGCTGATAATGTGACTGAAACAGGGATAAGGTGCTGTCAGAGTAGCAGTGATGAGGACTAAGGCCTTGTCTACACACAAGTCGAATCAGTTTTAATTGGTTTAAAAACTGATTTTATTTAAACTGCTGCAAACCTCTGTGTTGGACACAATTAAACTGCTTTTATCTGTTTAGTTTGGGCCGGTACGTTTTCCAGTGTATGCTAAACCTGCTATAAGTCAGGTTTCAATCAATTTAAGTGTGTCCACAAAGAGTTTAGTTAAATACTACGTCACCTTAAAAACACACCGTTAGTTAAACAGGTGCATCATTGTGTGTGGACCAGGCCTATATACAAAGTCTGTTTAATGCAAACAAGAGAAGGTAATAATTCTTTCCTTGCTCCCAGCACTACTGGGGAAATAAAAGTTAAACTAATGCAGCAGCCCACAATCAACAATTTGCCTGAGCCAAATGGAATTTGAATGTGAAAAGCTTTTATAGCCCTCTTCTAAACCTAAACCTGTGGTTTTCAACTGAGTCCTAAATCTGGAGAAACAAAAGTATCCCATTGCTACTGACCACCCTAATTTGGATGTACTTGGAGGAAAGAAATGGAAACAAAATCATCAATTGTTATGACCACACAATCTGTTTTTCCACTGAACTACAGAGTCTGCTAAATTCCCCATCCCCTTTCTGCTCTGTGCATGAGGGTAGTGGAGGTGAAACCCAAGGATGGTTTTCCATACCATAACCATTTTAGTATCAGATTCTAACTACTTATGTGAGGCCACATCATCCTTTATGTCGGCAGGGAAAGCATCAATGAGGACCATACAACAAAGAAGCAGATATGACTCTATGTACCCATCTGTGCCCTTGGCTAATAACAGTGAGGGCGGTGGGGGGGAGGGGGAATGGGGACAGTCTTTAAATATTTAAGAAATTCATTAAGCCTCTTAGCAATCTCCTGTGAAAAGTAAACTGCAAAGTAAAAAACTTCAAATCTATTTTAATTCACCAATATGTGCTGAATGTCCCCACTAACCAGGATGAGAAATAAATTAACAAGTAAATTGTGTTAAAAACTTTAAAAATCCACCATAAACCAATTTAACGGATATGGCTGACTCCACTGTATTCTGGCTCCATGCTCCAATGGACTTTGTTGGCAGGTAGGATGTGGCAATAATTATTTCCTTGGCTTTGTAGCAGAGCAGAGTTGTTTAGTGGGACTTTGGAGTATCTACAAATGATAGTTTTAAACACAGGGGCCTGGAGCAAGTGGGTGCTACTCAACTGACTTCAGTAAAAGTTGGACCCACTAACGTCAGCTCTGAATTTGGCCTGGTAAGGTTTCATTTGTTTATGTGCATTTCACACAGGCAGCCCAGCAGGGCGGTGGCTGCATGTGAGTTACTATTTGTAAAATGGACTTCAGACTAGAGCCCAGCGCAGACACAAAAAATGTGTATCTGTATCCGATCTGCAAAAGTTGTCTGCAGATATCCGCATCCACTGATGTAGATATCCGCAGATATCCATGGATTTGCAGGGCTCTAAATAGCACCACAGGTCACCGCACAGCATTGACCAGTGGTGCCGGGGGGAGGGGGGGGAAGGCTCGCCCGTCCACTTTTCACAGGGGCGGCCTCTTTCCCCTTCCCCTCTTCTTCCTCCCCAACCCCCCGTCCCCCCGCATGGAGCTCAGCCGGGGAGCCTGGGCAGCTGTGGAGAGCCGCGGTGGACCCTCCACCTGCCCGCGGGGGTATGGAGGGTTGAGAGCAGCCCCCAGCCATATCCCCGCCCCCCAGGCTCCCCACTTAGTCGAGGGCAGGTGGAGGGTCCGTGACTCTGTGCCGGCTCCCAACAGCTGCCCGCGCGGCTCTCCCCGACCTGGCTCTAGTGGGGGTGGAGGGGCAGTGCCTCGAAGCCTCCGCCCAGCCACGGTAAGAGCTGGGCGGGCAGCTGTGAGAAACCATGGCAGGGACCCTCCACCTGTCCTGGGCAGGAGGTCTGAGTGGCAAGGACATGGGCCAGGGACTGCTCAGGGCCCTCCGCCCCGGGCAGGTGAAGGGTCCACCGTGGCTTCCCACAGCTGCCCGCCCAGATCTTATCATGGCCAGGCTGCAACTCTGAGGCCCGCCCCCCATGGCTGGAGCTGGAGCCAGAGCTGGGTTGGGGGGAGCCTGGGTCCCTCCACCTGCTTTGGTGAGTCTGTGCTACAGCTCCAGAGCCCTGCATGGATACAAAATTTGTATCCGCATCCGAGCTTTTATTCGCAAGAATGGTCCATGGATATAAAGTGCATACCCCTAGATTTGCAGGCCTCTACTATAGACTTCAACCTGAATCTTCGTTCAGTGAACATGTACTAGTTTGGTTTTGCAAAGAATAGACAAATGCCCCTGCATTTATTTCTGCAATCAATAGAAGACTGTGAAGCAAGCTAACAGTTTCACTGCAAATCTCACACATACACTATTACTGAGAGCTGAGGTTTCCTGAGGAAGCGGACATGAGTCATAAAAGGAATAAGATTCTCATCTGCATGCCATGGGGGTCAATGCCAACCTAAAAGGTGGTGTTTATACAATGGCTATTCTGTGACTTGTGTAAAAAAAAAAAAAATTAGTGGTCTGAGTCCCCTATACACATCATCATTGGCACCCCTTTTTGGTCACCTCAGTAGAGACGCTACAGAATAAATAAAAGCAGTGAGGAGTGGGTGAGTCACGTCCCTGGGGCACAGTGGGGAGCCTGAATTGTCACTGCATAGGCTGAGAGTGTTCTATGAAGAACTGGAAAGTGGGTAAACTCTCCAAGTGCAAGGCACTCTTTACATTGGAGAAGTGTCTCTCTGTTAGGGGTTTGCACTACATCAGTGTGGCTATATGGGTGCAAAAACCCCCAAGGTAGACAAGGCCTTAATCATAAATAAACAAAAAATGGGGGAAGAGAGAGAAAAGCAAAGGTTACATTGATAAGCTCACCAAGGGACTTGGAAAGACTGTCACTGACTTCAGTGGGTTCTGGATTTGGTCTTTGGTTACTCACTAACCTACAGGCACATATTCAGGGCTCCCTTAAATTAGTGTTGTTTGGTGGTTTTAAACTCCGCACAGGTGACACAGCATGGACAAAGGCATGAGGCTGGAATGGGACAGGAAATAAGAGGGTGCCTAAAATTTGGCATCATTGGCATGTCAGGAAGTGAGGTCCAAGATATTAAAGTGGGACTGAGCAATGGAAGGCCTTGAAAACAAGGAAGAGCAGTGTGAGCTGTTGTGTTTATCTGCTATTAAACTCATAGACTTTAAGACCAGAAGGGCCCATCATGATCATCTAGTCTGATGCACATCTCAGGCCTACCCACTCCTGTAATAGGCCCCTAACCTCTGGCTGAGTTACTGAAGCCCTCAAATCATGATTTAAAGAAGTCAAGTTACAGAGAATCCACCATTTACTCTAGTTTAAACCAGCAAGTGACGCAAATCCATGCTGCAGAGGCAGGCGAAACTCACACACACACTCACTCACTCTCTCTCTCTCTCTGCCAAGCTGACCTGGAGGGAAATTCCTTCCCAACCACCAAATATGGTGATCAGTTAGACCCTGAGCATGTTGTTTAGACCCACCAGCCACTACTTCACTGTGTGGCTTCAGCTCATGAAAATCCCATACACAACTACTGTGTCCTTTTCTCTTCTTTGGTTCTGGAAACCGACAAAATGAATGTGTCTCCTTTATGGACTCTCTGCAGCAGAAGAGGGAGAGTGTTTAGATAGTGTAGTGACAGGCACTTTAGAAATGTCATTAGCTTTAATTAGATTAGGTAGTATTCCCCTCTTCTCTGGTTGACAGTTTAGCCCCTGTACTACATTAGGTATACTTTGTTCTTTATAGTTTCATGAAAATACTGATTAAAACCAACCAGCTGATATTGAGCAAGAAAGGAAGTGGAAAGATTGGCTACACTCTTCAGGCCAAATGAGAAGATTGCCTCTGGGTAAAGAGAAGAGCAACTGGTTTCCTATCTTGCCTTGAGATCTGTGATGTGGTGGGGCAGGCTGCGAGAGCAGTGAACAGTGAGGCTAAAGCACTGTGAAGAGGAGCATTAAAAAAGGCAGGTTGGTTGTAGGAGATCATAGACCACATTCTACACATACTCCTCTGATGACAATAGAGTTATACCCAGCTCACAGCAGTGTAACTGAGAATAGAATGTTCATCCGTAACTGAAGAATTCTTTGTTCTCTAAATTCATGTTAACGTTATTTAAAAGCAGTGTCCTTGGCAAGTTGTATCCTAATAAGTTGTTTTGTTGTTGCGTATGAAGCAATCTATATAATTAAGTAGGATTGTCCAGAATCAGAACTGCAGCTCCAGTCACTTCCAAACTTTGGTGAATTTTGGATATGAATATTTATTCAAACTTCATGGCATAGGCCTACCTGCATAATGAGCTGAAGCAGATCACTGAATTTGACTATTCTTTGGTTTAGGGGACTTCTACACTGGCAAAGTTACAGCGCCGGCAGTTACAGTGCCTCTCAGAGAGTGCTGAAGGGAAACCGCTGTTGTGTGTACACACTGTGGGTTGTGTGTTCACATTTGCAACACTTGCAGTGATATTTGGAGCGGTGCACTCTGGGCAGCTATCCCACAGAGCACCTCTTTCTCTTCTGCCGCTAAGACTTGTGGGAAGGCGGATGGGGTCGCGCGGCATCTTGGGTCCTGTCCCAATGCCCCGTGATGCATTGCTTCGCATCCCAGCAATCCCTGTGCTTCCGTCTGCATTTGACGCCATCTTTCGACGGTTTGTGGCAGTAGAGTTATTCTATAAACTACAAAGGCAAGAGGAGTGCGACATTGATCTCACCACGCGTACTAGCTACGACACAAGATTGCTTGTGGCATTCATGGAGGTGCTGACCACAGTGGAACGCCGCTTTTGGACTCGGGAAACAAACACTGAGTGATGGAATCACATCGTCATGTACTTCTGGGATGACGAGCCGTGGCTGCAGAACTTTTGGATGAGGAAAGCCACATTCATGGGACTGTGTGATGAGCCCTGTGGCGCAAGGACACGAGAATGAGAGCTGCCTTGTCTTTGGAGAAGCGTGTGGCAATTTCACTGTGGAAGCTGGCCACTCTAGACTGCTACCGATCAGTTGCTAACCAGTTTGGAGTGGGAAAGTTGACCATTGGACTTGTGTTAATGAAAGTGTGCAGGGCCATTAATCGCATCCTGCTCCGAAAGACCAGGCAATGTGCGTGACATTGTAGATGGCTTTGCACAAATGGGTTTCCCTAACTGCAGAGGGGCGATAGATGGCACGCACATTCCAATTCTGGCACCAGACCACCTAGCCACCGAGTACATTCATCGCAAAGGGTATTTCTCAATGGTTCTCCAAGTGCTTGTGGATCACCGTGGGCATTTCATGGACATTAACACAGGCTGGTCCAGAAAGGTGCATTACGCATGCATCTTTCGGAACACTGGCCTGTTCAATAAGCTGCAAGCAGGGACTTTCTTCCTGGACCAGAATATCACTGTAGGGGAAGTCAAAATGCCCATTGTGAGCCTGGGAGACCCCACCTACCCCTTAATGCCATGGATTATGAAGCCATACACGGGCCAACTTGACAGCAGCAAGGAGCGGTTCAACAACAGGCTGAGCAAGTGCAGAATGACTGTTGAGTGTGCATTTGGCCGTTTAAAAGCCCACTAGCAATGCCTGTATGGGAAGCTGGACCTGGCTGATGACAATATTCCTATGCTTATAGCCACGTGCTGTATGCTCCATAATATTTGTGAAGGGAAGGGTGAAAGCTTCACTCAGGGCTGGACCGCAGAGGTTCAGCGCCTGGAGGCTGAGTTTGAACAGACAGAGCATAGGCGCCGACTTCCTCTTTGCCCGGCAAGTGTTCGACCACCCCCCCCGACTATGGCCCCGCTCCTGCCCCACCTCTTCCTGCCCAGCACCGCCCTCACCGCACCCCCATTCCACCTCTTCCCCAAAGTCCCCACCCTACACCGCCTTTTCTCACCTCAGCCCCGCCCCCTTTCTGCCCCCATTCCACCCCCTTCCCCAAGTCCCTGCCTCTTCTCCACCTCCTCCCCTGAGCGCACTACATCACCGCTGCTCCCCCTTCCTCCTGGAAAGCCCTAAGTGCCACCAAACAGCTGTTAGGCGGTGGGGGGCTGGAAGCGCTGGGTGGAAGGAGGAGGAGTGGGGACACGGCGTGCTCGGGGGGGGGGAGAAGGAGGTGAGAGGGGGAGCTTGGCTGCCAGTGGGTACAGAGCACCTGCTAATTTTTCCCTGTGGGTGCTCCAGCACTGGAGCACCCACGGAGTCGGCGCCTATGAGGCAGAGAACAGGGCTATTAAAGGTGCACAGAGTGGAGCCATAAGGATCAGGGATGCCTTGAGGCAGCAATTTGAAGCTGAAATGCTAGGAAGTGATTGGTGCACATGATGCAATAAGGGGGTTGAACATAATTGTATGTTGCTTTGCAGTGCTCTTTTTGCTTTCACTTAATAGAATAAAGATTGCTTTCAAACCAACACAATTCTTTTATTAAAAGACAACAACTGAAGGAGAGAGTCAAATGAAAAAATACATCAGCAGGGAGGGGGATGCGGGAAGGGAAGGTCCCAGGAGGAGGGGTCCTAGGACGGCTAAAGATTTGTGTATGTCCAGCGATCATATCCAACTTTCTCCTTTGGAGTACAGTGCAGCGGGTAGTGTACTTCAGCAGGGCCCAACTGCAGAGGGATGGGTGTTGAGTGCAGTGGGTAGTGGGAGTCCACAGTGCTGGATGGACTGTGAGGAGGGAGGAGTGGAATGCTGCGGGTAGAGAGTGGAGCCAGGAGGTTGATAAGAGTGAGTTGGCGGTGTCCGTGGGGCACACGGGAAAGAGTTTTGCGACAGCGGCTGCAGGGGAGGGCGGGCGCAGAGCTGCTCGGTTTGAAGAGCTAGTATTGCCTGGACCATGTCTGCTTGGCGTTCCATAACGTTTAAGAGCCACTCCATGGCTTCTTTCTGGTGTGCCGCGTTCTCCTTTCGGTCCCTCTTCTCGCTGTCCCGCCACTCCGTCAATTCCTGTTTCTTGGCGGCAGAGTGCATCATAACCTCACGAAGAAAGTCCTCCTCAGTTCTTGGCCACTTTCTAATTCTGTGCAGCCATTCTGCCGCCTATAACAAAGGGGGAGGCTAGGCTCCCAAGATCATCTCTGTGGAGTTTAAATGCAACATTTTACAGAAGCAGTATTGTTTGCAACACAGACAACAGTGATTCAGTGCTTTAAAACACAGCCAGTACTCCCACACCTGTCACTAACTGGCTGACCCCAGGCAAGCACACATGAGCCACAAGACCTCCAAAATTGTGAGTAGTCGCAGGGGCAGGTAAATCAGTCTTCCTGGACCCTGCTGTACACTGGGCATGTGGCTCTTGGGGAGAGCCAGCACTGTAGGGGGGGGGGGCCTAATAATCATTCCTGTCCCCACACTTTCTACAGGATGTGATTCTAATGGAAGCTATCTCGCTGCTGAGGGTGAGCAGGGAATGAAGGGAGGGTCTTCTCCAAGCCTGCGACTTCTGCCCTGGCCCCTATGCGGCTCGTCTGTGTGCAGCAATGGTCCCTCCCTCCCCCACGCCCCCGTGATGGCACAGTGGCGCAGGAAAGTTACCATTAATGGGCCAAGAGACAAAGCAGCTCTGCTGAAGAACCTGCAGCAGCGGGTTGCTCAGTATCTCCACGAGAGTTTCCTGGAGATCTCTGAGGGAGATTCCCATGAAGTGAGGGAGTCAGTCAATAGCCTGTTCCGCTGCTCAGACTAGGCATGCGGTGGGAGACAAGCCTGCTCTCTGCAACCCTCCTGCCCCCCAACAACTCAGTTCAGCAATTCCCGAAATCAGATCCACTTACCAGGGGCTCCTCTCCTGTTTGTGCTTTGCCAATATCCAACTGCTGTGACTGGCTAGGCTCCTCCAGGGTAGAAAAGAGCTCCTGGCTGCATGCATCTCTGCCTCTGGGTCCCCCTCCCCCTCCACATCTTCATCCAGGATTTCCTCCTCCTGGCTCGGTCCACTCTTGACTGGCACGCAAGCCAACGAAGTATTCACAGGGGCCTTCGCAGTGGAGGTTGGTCACCACCGAGTATCGCATCCAGCTCTTTGTAGAACCAGCAGCTCAAGGGTGCAGCACCGGAGCGGCGGTTTGCCTCCCGCGCCTTGTGGTAGGCATTCCGCAGCTCCTTCACTTTTACCCTACATTGTAATGTGTCGCAGTCATGGCCCCTTTCTATCATGCATCGAGAAATCTGTCCGTCGGTATAATTCCTACCGCTGGAGCGCAGCTGGGACTGCACAGCCTCCTCTCCCCAAATGCTGATAAGGTCCAGCAGCTCGGCGTTGCTCCAAGCGGGGGATCGCCTGGTGCATGGCCACCTGGAAAGATGCGCTGAGACCACTGCACGTATCACCGAGCAAACAGGAAGGGGACTTTCAAATTTGCAAAGGAATTTACGGGGTGGGGATGATGGTTGGTCACCTGAGGGCAGGGCAGTAGAGTTCAAACCGATGACCAGAGAGGTGAGAACAGGCATTGTGAGACACCTCCCAGAGGCCAATCACAGCGCTGTAATCGCCATGGTGTCTGCACTGAAACTTCAGTGCTGTAGCCCCAGTGCAGAAAGCTATACGCCTTTCATTGGGGTGGTTTTTTTAAAGCGCTACAACTGTGCAGTTTCTGCGCACTAAGTGGTTTGGCAGTGTGTACACCTCATTAGAGTCAGACTGAATCTGGTTCCAAACACCACAGCTTGAGGTCATCTCCAATCATGATATATTTTTGAGCTTGTAATACATTTAATAGTGATGGCAGAAGTGTTTTAGTGGGAGTTGGCTCAGATAGATTAAAGATTCCCCTCCCATTACCACAGTTACAATCACCTATTTTTAGAATCAAACCTGAAGCAAACCCTTTTGGGGGGTTGTAAATGTAGTGGAGAGCTTATTACAGGATTACAAGGCAAAGAAATTCCTGATCAACTGATCCTTTAGTAGTACGAGGAACTCTAGTTATCACAGTAGCTCTCCAAAAAAAGAGTGGCAGGCAGAATTTTGGTAGGAAAAAAAAATCCCTCTTCCATAATTATATGGTATAAAAGAATCTGGTTATGGAAAAATTGAATTAAATTAAATAGCAATCATCGAATCATAGAATATCAGGGTTGGAAGGGACCTAAGGAGGTCATCTAGTCCAACCCCCTGCTCAAAGCAGGACCAATTCCCAACTAAATCATCCCAGTCAGGGCTTTGTCAAGCCGGGCCTTAAAAACCTCCAAAGAAGGAGACTCCACCACCTCCCTAGGTAACGCATTCCAGTGCTTCACCACCCTCCTAGTGAAAAAGTTTTTCCTAATATCCAACCTAGACCTCCCCCACTGCAACTTGAGACCATTGCTCCTTGTTCTGTCATCTGCCACCACTGAGAACAGCCGAGCTCCATCCTCTTTGGAACCCCCCCTCAGATAGTTGAAAGCAGCTATCAAATCCCCCCTCATTCTTCTCTTCTGGAGACTAAACAATCCCAGTTCCCTCAGCCTCTCCTCATAAGTCATGTGCTCCAGACCCCTACTCATTTTTGTTGCCCTCCGCTGGACTCTTTCCAATTTTTCCACATCCTTCTTGTAGTGTGGGGCCCAAAACTGGACACAGTATTCCAGATGAGGCCTCACCAATGTCGAATAAAGGGGAATGATCACGTTCCTCGATCTGCTGGCAATGCCCCTACTTATACAGCCCAAAATGCCGTTAGCCTTCTTGGCAACAAGAGCACACTGTTGACTCATATCCAGCTTCTCGTCCACTGTGACCCCTAGGTCTTTTTCTGCAGAACTGCTACCCAGCCATTCGGTCCCTAGTCTGTAGCAGTGCATGGGATTCTTCCGTCCTAAGTGCAGGACTCTGCACTTGTCCTTGTTGAACCTCATCAGGTTTTTTTTGGCCCAATCCTCTAATTTGTCTAGGTCCCTCTGTATCCGATCCCTACCCTCTAGTGTATCTACCACGCCTCCCAGTTTAGTGTCATCTGCAAACTTGCTGAGAGTGCAATCCACACCATCCTCCAGATCATTAATAAAGATATTAAACAAAACCGGCCCCAGGACCGACCCTTGGGGCACTCCGCTTGAAACCAGCTGCCAACTAGACATGGAGCCATTGATCACTACCCATTGAGCCCGACGATCTAGCCAGCTTTCTATCCACCTTACAGTCCATTCATCCAGCCCATACTTCTTTAACTTGGCGGCAAGAATACTGTGGGAGACCGTATCAAAAGCTTTGCTAAAGTCAAGGAATAACACATCCACTGCTTTCCCCTCATCCACAGAGCCAGTTATCTCATCATAGAAGGCAATTAGGTTAGTCAGGCATGACTTGCCCTTGGTGAATCCATGCTGACTGTTCCTGATCACTTTCCTCTCCTCTAAGTGTTTCATAATTGATTCCTTGAGGACCTGCTCCATGATTTTTCCAGGGACTGAGGTGAGGCTGATTGGCCTGTAGTTCCCCGGATCCTCCTTCTTCCCTTTTTTAAAGATGGGCACTACATTAGCCTTTTTCCAGTCATCCGGGACCTCCCCCGATCGCCATGAGTTTTCAATGTAGTGATCAATGGCTCAATGTCTAGTTGGTATCAAGCGGAGTGCCCCAGGGGTTGGTCCTGGGGCCAGTTTTGTTCAACATCTTTAGTAATGATCTGGATGATGGGATTAATTGCACCCTCAGCAAGTTCGCAGATGACACTAAGCTGGGGGGAGAGGTAGATATGCTGGAGAGTAGGGATACGGTCCAAAGTGACCTAGACAAATTGGAGGATTGGGTCAAAAGAAATCTGATGAGGTTCAACAAGGACAAATGCAGAGTCCTGCACTTAGGAAGAAAGAATCCCATGCACCGCTACAGGCTGGGGACCAACTGGCTAAGCAGCAGTTCTGCAGGAAAGGACCTAGGGTATATGGTGGACGAGAAGCTGGATATGAGTCAGCAGTGTGCCCTCGTTGCCAAGAAAACACATAGAAGACACAATGGTGAGTAAAATTTATGACCGTCTGTGATAATTGTGCAATGATTATGTTATAAAACTAGTGCACATGGATATGTCAAAATGCGATGCAAGCTAAACTTGCCTTTTGCCTTTGGTTCCTTCTGCATGCAGAGAAGCAGGACTTTGTACATTCCTTGTAAATAAACAAGACTCATCATAGAAAATACCAGACTCCATCATCAATTTTTACTCCCACCTGGAGTAGGGCCTGAACTTTGACTAGCCACTCAAGTCAAAAAGGAGTAACATTGTATTTGACATTTTAGTTTAATCTGTTTGAGAACATCTGTTTTCAAACCAGAGCATAAAAACAATGTTGAAACCACTATAATCAGGCTTATACAATCATTATTAAAAAACCCACCATAACATCTTCATATGCTAATAACCACATAGGTACAGTGTTTCCATAAAAAGAACAGGAGTACTTGTGGCACCTTAGAGACTAACAAATTTATTTGAGCATAAGCTTTCGTGGGCTACAGCCCACTTCATCGGA